>NC_057812.1:168465377-168539017 GCF_018294505.1 Triticum aestivum
TTGCTTTTACTAGTTTCACAATATTGTTTTGACTTTAAAGTACTACTATTATTTTGTATTAATTTAACTAAGTGATGAATATTGTTTTTATTAAATTAAGAATATTGTATTCCTTCTACTAAAGTAAAAGATTTATTTGTTTTTGCTAAATTTACTTTTTTTGCTTATTGGGCCAAGCCCATAAATTTTTAGGAGGCAGTGGGGTTCAAAACCAAGGGCAACGGCCCCCTCGCCTAACCATCTCTCTCTCGTCGCTCCCTCTCTCTCTGCCCTCGCTGTCAAGATCCCCTTTCACTCGCTGCTCATTGCACTCAGATTCCGGCGGGTTCCGGTCATTAGGTAACAGGTAAACCTCCCTATCTCTCTCTCTCTGCCCTAGTCTAGAACCATTTGATTTCATTTAGTTTGATTTTGTTTGATTTGATTTCCTTGGATTTGCATCGCTAGGGTTTCAGTGATGGCGGCGACAGACTGCTAGGGTTCATCTCCTCCACCTCACCCCCTCTACCGCATTGATTACAAATCGTCGGTGAGTTCATCCCCTCCACGACATTGACTACAAATCATCGATGACTAGGGTTTCAGTTTGGCAGTGCAAGATAATTTGACTAGGTAGGGAAAATTAGCAGTTTGTTAGAAACTACAATGTGAAGTGAGCATGCCAAATGAATAGAAACTATGTGAAGTGAGTAGGCCAAATTAGGAGTTTGGCAGTGCATGATAATTTGAATAGATGGATGATTTGCATGAGTTGAAACAGCCATATGTGTTGGATATATAATTTGTGTTTGCTCTAGGCATTTTGATACACATGGCATGTTTGGTTGCCATCCACACTTGTGTGCCACAAGTGTGGCATCCTGCTATAGTTTTTGTGGTGGCCAAATTGGCCAAAGTGGGGTATTTGACTGGAAAAGTGTGGCATGCTAGTTCATTCTTTCAATGAATGCTAGTTCAATTGTATGTGTTTGTATGTGTAAAAACTACCATGTGTTAAATAATTAGCAGTGCATATGTTGAACTATTTTGTCTAACAAATTATTTATTTGTCAGGTCATGGCCAATTCTGGAGGCAACAACGAGGAGGTGCACAATGTGGACATGCTCAACAAAGATCTCTTAGAGACTCATTAGTATACCATGAACAACCTGCAAGAGGTGAATGCCTCGCTACATGCAGAGATTAAAGAACTTCACAACAAGAGAGTTTAGATCGTTCAGAAGACTAATAAGCCAAGGGACAAGAGGGATAAGCTGATTGAGGAGAGGGATGAGCTGAAGCAGGAGAGGAAAAACTCCTTTGGGCAGAGAGGAATGAGCTCAAGGTGGACATGTTGGGGAACGCAGTAATTTCAAAAAAAATCCTATGCACACGCAAGATCATGGTGATGCGTAGCAACGAGAGGGGAAGAGTGTTGTCTACGTACCCTCGTAGACTATAAGCGGAAGCGTTATGACAACGTGGTTGATGTAGTCATACGTCGTCATGATCCGACCGATCCTAGTACCGAAAGTATGGCACCTCTGCGATCTGCACACGTTCGGCTCGATGACGTCCCACGAACTCTTGATCCAGCTGAGTGTCGAGGGAGAGCTTCGTCAGCACGATGGCATGATGACAGTGATGATGAAGCTACCATCGCAGGGCTTCGCCTAAGCACTACGATGATATGACCGAGGTGGATTATGGTGGAGGGGGGCACCGCACACGGCTAAGGGATCAATGATCAACTTGTATGTCTATGGGGTGCCCCCCTCCCCCGTATATAAAGGAGTGGAGGAGGGGGGAGGGCCGGCTCTTCTATGGCGTGCCCTAGGGGAGTCCTACTCCCACCAGGAGTAGGATTCCCCCTTCCAAGTAGTAGGAGTAGGAGAGAAGGAAGGGGAGGAGAGGGGAAAGGAAAGGGGGGGCCCACCCAATTTGGATTGGACTAGGGGCGCGCCTCCCACCTTTTCCCTTTCTCTCCTCTATTCCACTAAGGCCCAACAAGGCCCATATACTCCCCGGGGGGGTTCCGGTAACCTCCCGGTACTCCGGAAAATGCATGAACTCATCCGGAACCATTCCGATGTCCAAACATAGGCTTCCAATATATCGATCTTTATGTATCGACCATTTCGAGACTCCTCATCATGTCCGTGATCACATCCGGGACTCCGAACCACCTTCGGTACATCAAAACACATAAACTCATAATATCGATCATCACCGAACGTTAAGCGTGCGGACCCTACGGGTTCGAGAACTATGTAGACATGACCGAGACACGTCTCCGGTCAATAACCAATAGCGGAACCTGGATGTTCATATTGGCTCCTACATATTCTACAAAGATCTTTATTGGTCAAACCGCATAACGATATACGTTGTTCCCTTTGTCATCGGTATGTTACTTGCCCGAGATTTGATCATCGGTATCTCAATACCTAGTTCAATCTCATTACCGGCAAGTCTCTTTACTCGTTCCGTAATGCATCATCCCGCAACTAACTCATTAGTCACATTGCTTGCAAGGCTTATATTGATGTGCATTACCGAGATGGCCCAGAGATACCTCTCCGATACATGGAGTGACAAATCCTAATCTCGATCTATGCCAACTCAACAAACACCATCGGAGACACCTATAGAGCATCTTTATAATCACCCAGTTACGTTGTGACATTTAATAGCACACAAGGTGTTCCTCCAGTATTCGGGAGTTGCATAATCTCATAGTCAGAGGAACATGTATAAGTTATGAAGAAAGGAGTAGCAATAAAACTGAACGATCATTATGCTAAGCTAACGGATGGGTCTTGTCCATCACATCATTCTCTAATGATGTGATCCCGTTCATCAAATGACAACACATGTCCTTGGCTAGGAAACTTAACCATCTTTCATTAACGAGCTAGTCAAGTAGAGGCATAATAGGGACACTGTTTGTCTATGTATTCACACATGTACTAAGTTTCCGGTTAATACAATTCTAGCATGAATAATAAACATTTATCATGATATAAGGAAGTATAAATAACAACTTTATTATTGCCTCTAGGGCATATTTCCTTCAGGATATAGCTCATTTCAAAAAATATGGAGAGGGCTGCCTAGCTAAGCGTAATCCTTGACGAAGATTAGTTCTTTAACTAGCTAGTCCATCTTGAGTTGATGAGTAACTTTTGTGAAGTTTAATTAACTTGTGAAGTTTATGAGTATCTTGTGTTAATGAGTATCTATTGAGTAACTAGCTAGTACATTTTGTGAAATACAATTATTTAGTTTGTGAAGTAAAATATTTTTTATTATCAAAAAAATCAATTTGTTGGCATTGGCCAACAAGGAACGACAATGTTAAGATGAACTTATGTAGGATCAAAAGTATGTCTAGAGGGGGGGGGGGTGATTAGACTACTTGACCAAATAAAAACTTAACCTTTTCCCAATTTTAGTTCTTAGCAGATTTTAGCTATTGTGGGACAAGTCAAGCAATCATCACACAATTCAAGCAAGCATGCAAAGAGTATATTGGCAGCGGAAAGTAAAGCATGCAACTTGCAAGAATGTAAAGGGAAGGGTTTGGAGAATTCAAACACAATTGGAGACACGGATGTTTTTCCCGTGGTTCGGATAGGTGGTGCTATCCTACATCCACGTTGATGGAGACTTCAACCCACGAAGGGTAACGGTCATGTGAGTCCACGGAGGGCTCCACCCACGAAGGGTCCACGAAGTAGCAACCTTGTCTATCCCACCATGGCCATCGCCCACGAAGGACTTGCCCCACTAGCGGTAGATCTTCACGAAGTAGGCGATCTCCTTGCCCTTACAAACTCCTTGGTTCAACTCCACAATCTTGTCGGAGGCTCCCAAGTGACACCTAGCCAATCTAGGAGACACCACTCTCCAAGAAGTAACAAATGGTGTGTTGATGATGAACTCCTTGCTCTTGTGCTTCAAATGATAGTCTCCCCAACACTCAACTCTCTCTCATAGGATTTGGATTTTGTGGAAAGATGATTTGAGTGGAAAGCAACTTGGGGAAGGCTAGAGATCAAGATTCATATGGTAGGAATAGAATATCTTGGTCTCAACACATGAGTAGGTGGTTCTCTCTCAGAACATATGAGTTGGAATTGTGTATGTGTTCTGATGGCTCTCTCCATGAATGAAGAGGAGGTGGAGGGGTATATATAGCCTCCACACAAAATCCAACCGTTACACACAGTTTTCCAATCTCGGTGGGACCGAATCAACAAACTTGGTCGGACCGAAAAGGTAAACCTAGTGACCGTTAGAGATTTTCGGTGGGACTGACATGCAACTCGGTAGGACCGATATGGTTAGGGTTTGGGCATAATGTAATCTCGGTGAGACCGATTACACAAACTCGGTGAGACCGAGTTTGGTAATAAGCTAACCAGAGAGTTGGTCAGGTAAACTCGGTGGGACCGATTTGCTCTTTCGGTGAGACCGAAAAGTTACAAAAAGGAAACAGAGAGTTTACACTGCAATCTCGGTGGGACCGATTCGCTCTTTCGGTGAGACCGAAAAGTTACGAAAGGGAAACAAAGAGTTTGCAATCCCATCTCGATGAGACCGAGATCCCTATCGGTAGAACCGAATTGCTAGGGTTTAGCAGTGGCTTATGACAAGTGAAACTCGGTGGCGCCGGATAGAAAGAATCGGTAGGACCGAGTTTGGCTTAGGGTTTAGGTCATATGTGGATATGGGAAATTAGTTGAGGGTTTTGGAGCATATCACTAAGCACATGAAGCAAGAGGCTCATTAAGCAACACCTCATCCCTTCTTGATAGTATTGGCTTTTCCTAAAGACTCAATGTGATCTTGGATCACTAAAATATAAAATGAAGAGTCTTGAGCTTTTGAGCTTGAGCCAATCCTTTGTCCTTAGCATTTTGAGGGTTCCACTTTCACATCCATGCCATGCCAATCATTGAGCTTTCCTGAAATAGTCATCTTGGAATAGCATTAGCTCAATGAGCTATATGTTGTTATGAATTACCAAAACCACCTAGGGATAGTTGCACTTTCAATCTCCCCCTTTTTGGTAATTGATGACAACATATAGATCAAAGCTTCGACAAATGATAATAAGCATGAAATATATCGTCGCTTTGAGAAGTATGTGACAAGTAAGAGCTCCCCCTAAATTTGTGCATATTTAAAATTTGCTTTGGACTGCAAATGCACATAGAGTTAGAGTCATGGGTTACTCTTCCATGTCACATACATCTTGGTGGAGCGCTTAAAATGATAAGAATGAAATACATGCACTCATCACCAAGAATAGTGAATGATCACATAAGATAGATAAGATGATAATATTAAGCAAACATTAAGTGTAGCTTATGATCAAACACATGATCATCAATGTCTCACGAGCAATGACATAGTATCTCACACAAAAGCAAACAAAGTTTGAAAAACCACCAAATAAAACAAGAGAGAATAAAAGCAACACTCTCTCTTGAAGCCTATGATCTATACATTTTCTCCCCCTTTGGCAACAAGTTACCAAAAAGTTCCTAGAAAATGCATAGTGCTAAGTCGACACTCAGGCTTGATCTTCAGGTGGTGGTGGAGTCCGGAGCACTCCAAGGACGAAGCCTTCTATAGACGTGGTCAGAGTCGAGGCTGAAGTGGACGCTGGAGCTGGTGGAACTGAGGCTGTAGCTGGTGCAGACGTGGTGGCTCTGGGGTCAGCAACTGGCACTGTAGACGACCTCGGACCTCGTGGCACTCTGGCAAAGGCATCAGGTGTAGTCTTGCCTCTCCTCTCCTGCATGTCATCCTGGAGCTGCTCCACTGCAGTCTGAATCTCTGTCACTTTGACATCCAAGTCATAGAACTTTTGTTCCATGATCCTCTCTAAGCTTGCCTGATTCTGAGTTAGGGTGGCTAGTCCTTGCTCAATCCGCGGGGTGGATGCAATCAAGTAACCAAGCTGCTCTTGTTTGGTTTTCAGGAAATATTCAGATGCCTCCTCTTGAGTAGGCATCTTGGCAGCTTTCTCCTTCCTCGCCTTCTCCTTCTTGGCTTGTGCTTGGGCAGATGATGGCTCATTCTCAATCATGACCACTTGATTATCTTAAAAGTCTAGACGGATGGGCAGGTGTTCCTTGTCCAATAAGTATATGCCCATGCCCATCTTAGAGTTGATGAGCTCCTGAATCTGTGGGGCATATCCACAACTCCTCTTCTGGTCTGCTGCTGTCCTCTTGATTGTTTCAATCATAAGGCTCATGACTTTGAATTTCTGTGGCACGTCAAAGATATGAAGCAAGTTGATCGCGTGGCCCCTGATCATCTTGTGATCTCCAGACTTGGGCAATACGGTGTGCCTAAGAATCCAGTTGATGGTTGGCAGCCCTGACAGAAGATAGTGTACTGAGCCAAACTTGAACGTATCAAGTGCTTCATTTGGAATCTCCTTGTACATGTTTGACATTGAGTTGTGGTCCATCTTCTTCTTGGCATAAATGTCCAAATCATCGTCATGCTCTTCTGGGGCATTAATCAGCTGAGCCCATTCAGCAACTGTAGACTGGTACCTCGTACCCTCTGACATCCATACAATCCTGCCATCTGGATAGAAATGGGCTGTGGAGTAGAACTGCATGATGAGTTCCTCGTTCCACTTTGTGAGCTTCTACCAAACAAAGTCCTCTACTCCACATGCCTTGAAGCTGTCCTGCACTCCAGGGTAGTACTCTTCATTGTCCTTGATATATTGCCAATCAACCCATCTCATATCACAGACAATTGGCTTCTTGTCTAGCAGCACTGTCTCATAAAAGTCTTGCTGCTCCTTGGTGTGAAACCTGTAGTCAACTGCAGTCCTTCTCCTTGAAGCATACGGGTCTGCTTCTCTCCACTTCCGGAGCCCTGAATCTCTCCTGAGTTTCATATCCTCAACCACAGGATGAGCATCGTTGTGGTCTGGGATCTTGGGCTTGAGCTTTCTAAGAACATTCTCTTCTTCTTCTTCTGCAGCTTCAGGCACTGGGACCTTGTTCTTCTCAGTAGCTGGGATACTTCTTGTGTTCCTCTTTGGCTTTGGCTTTGGAGCTGGCTTGGCCTTGGAAGCAGCTGCCCCTGTTCTTATGGCATCACCCATCAGCTTGGGTGCCTTAGGTGCTGGTGCAGCTACCTCTTCTTCTTCCTCCTCATCGTCCATGATGGAAGCCTTGCCAAGCACTCTGGCTACAGTTTTCTTCACCCTTTCTTTCCTCTTCTTGCCTTCAGCAGCAACTGGCTCAATGGGAGTGGGCTTCTCAGTTGAAGCTCTGGCCTTTGACATAGGCTGCCTGCCTGCTGGCCTTTTGATCTTCATCCCTGGTTTTATGCCCTGTGCTGGCTCAACTCTCTTAGAAGTTGCTTCCTCTTCTACCACATAATCCTCATCTTCTGAGTCTGAGGTTCTCTTCTTTCTCTGTCTTGTGGCAGCTTCAGGCAGATTGCTAGGGGTGCTCCTGCTGCCATCATCTGAGGAACTTGAGGGACTAGTGCCCTCACTCATCTGCACTTGCTGCTCTGACAAGTTCTGGCTATCACTTTGGTTTGACATGATGCAAACTCTGACTGCTGACCCTGTGAATAGGTTATAGATGAGATAGAGTGGATAAGCATCACAAAATGCAGAGATTTTTGCAAAAGAATAATTCAAAAACTTAGTTTTAGTTTCCCACTGAAAGCATCTCGGATCTACCGATTTCTAAACTCGGTGATACCGAAGCAGTTTTGGCACCTAAACTAGTGAACTCGGTCAGACCGAGTCACAGTTCGGTGGCACCGAGACTGCTAGGGTTTCACAGAGTTCCAAAAATCGGTCACACCGATAAGTAATTCTCGGTCAGACTGAGTCTCACTTGTGCAATGGCATAAGCCAAATCGGTGGGACCGAGTTTTTCAACTCGGTGGGTCCGAGATGGTGTCGGCGGAAACCTAACCCTAAAATTTTCGAATTAAACCTAATCTACGAGTTCATTGACTGGATAGAAGTTTGACAAACGTGGCAAGAATCATGATGATCACAATGTGCTAAGAATTGGATTGGGGAATAGCACAAAGATCGAGTCCATACCCTAGTTCGGCGGAGACTCGCTACGGCGGCAACGGCAGGGTTGAATTTCCGTTGATGGCGACGGAGACCAGCGACTGGAGGCGGCTGGCGGCGAGGAGACGATCCGGAGACCAAGTTGGCAGAGCAGGCTATCGTGCGGGCGAAGGGGTTCGGAGAAATTTCCAAATTTTTGCCCGTGACTATATATAGCCCGACCCTGTCGGTGTGACCGAGTGGAACAACTCGGTGGCACCGAGATGCAAAACTGTATACAGTTGTTGCAACTCGGTGTGACCGAATGGTTCAAATCGGTTGCACCGAGATCGAAAACCTAGATCAACTTAATGATCTCGGTAGGACCGAAAGTAGGGTATCAGTCAGACCGAGAATCATAAACAGGTTTTGGAAGTTTAAGTCTATGACGAATCGGGGACTCCGAGCGCTCCTCACACAGAGTGGTTCGAATCTGACTTGATCAAATTTTGTGATGTAGCATGAATAGAGTTTGAGACGAGAAAAGCATAGATAGCTAGAGGAGGTTCTTAGGCATTCTTGTCCATCCACTTGGCAAAAGGAAATAAAACCAAACAATGAAAACAACAAGTGGATGTCCTCGAATGAGTAAAATATGCAACCAGCATGCTCACACAATAAGATGGCAAATGAATATGTGACAAGGCATGCACAACCAATTCTATCATCTATCAAGCAATTTGCGATGACAAGGTCATCTATATATGAGTATATTGACTTAGGAGTCAAGTGAGAACACTTGATCATAGGTCATACTCATCGTTTAAGCTCAAGTGGGGTTACCACTTTTACATAAAGCATTGTTGTGTTCACATCTTTAGAGTTGCTTTAACTCAAGTCTTAGAGTAAAGCTCCCCCTAGATGTGATATCCCCCCTTAGAGGGATGAACTAACCTCGGGTTTTGTCGATGATGACTTCATGTAGATGTTGAAGATGTGGATGCTCAATGTTGATGTAGATCACTTGGAGCTATCCATTTGAGTGAATTGCACTTTCAATACCTACATGGGTTAGTCCCACAAGGAACAAACAAGGATATCCATAGACATAGAGTGATGCACACACAAGATGATGTCCATGAAAACTTTTAGGTTACCTTGTCCCTTGTATTACCAACAAGAGGGTTTGTGACTCCTTGAACTAGTGCAAGATGTGGAAGTTGATTGCACTTGTTCTTGCCAAAATGATAAGAGTGAAGTATGTTGGCGGAGTCACCCTCAAGAACTCTCTAGTTCTTCTTCTTTTGGATCCACAACATCTTGATGGGAATCCTTGGAGTTGTAGTCATACTTGATGAAGTGGAACTTGAAGTAGTCTTGGGAATCCACTTGACTAAGGTCTTAGGAGCTTCTTCAAATGCATCAATTTCCTCTTGAAGCTTGTCCTTGCCTTTTTGCTTGTAGTCTTGTGGTGGAAGATCATCTTGAGCTTGTGTCCCCTTGAAAGAAGTATCATACTTCTCTTGTTGAGGAACAAACTTTGTCTTGGGGTATTGATCTTCTTCCCACTCAACTCCATTGGCATTGAACTTTCGTTCAAAACCAACACCTTGATTCTTCCGGTGCATTCCTTGCTTGCGCACAATTTCCTCGAATTGCTTACTCCCGGCAAGGCTTTTGTACACTCCTTTTTCTATAATTCCCTTCAATAAGATATTTTCTTGCTCAAGTGTAACTTGGCTAAGAGAATCATTAGTGGAATCAAGAGAACTACTAGAAGCAACAATATTGGATTTAGCATGATCATTGTTACTGCTAGAGGAAGAATCTTTCTTGTTCTTGTTACTAGACTTGACTTGAGGCATGTAAGTGGATAAGAGTAAACGCTTGGCAATGTAAGAAGAACTTTTCTTGCGGAGATCATCATTGATTGCTTTTAAGAACTCATGCTCTTGCTCAAGATTGAGCTTTTCAAAGCGTAATTTCTCATGAGCTCTTAAAAGTTCTCGATGATCTTCGAAGATAGTTCCATGAGCTAACTTAAGAGTGTTTAGTTCTTTAGTTAGAGCCTCAATCTTCTCCTTATCATTGTCATTCGTTTTATCTTGATTAGCATGATTAATTGACGTTTCATCATAGTATTCATCACTAGAGTTGTCATCAAGCAAATCATCACCTAACAAGTCATCTTCATCACTATTGAAATCAACATACTCGGGGTGTGTTACCTTAGGACCTTTGGCCATGAAGCATCTTCCAATTCCTTCATTTGGTGAGTCAAATATGTCATAGGAGTTGGTTGACACAAGTGCTAGACCGGCAACACCTTCATCTTGAGTATCTTCGGAGTCGGAGTGATAACTTCTCTCGGAGTGGCTGTCGGAGTCGGAGCCGGATACCCATTCACCAACATGAGCTTGATGTCTTTGTTTTGTGTAGCTCCTTGATGATTTTTCCTTCCTTTCCGAATCCTTGCTTCTCCGTGAGTATCTTCGTTCATAACGATCATCTCTACTCCTTCTCTCTCTTGGTGGTGATTCTTTGCTTCTTCTTTCTGGAGAATCTTCTCTTCTCTTGTAGGGAGCCGTACACTCATTGGAATAGTGTCCGGGTCTTCCACAACCGTAGCAGTTTCGCTCTCGACTAGAAGATCTTTTGTCATTGTAGGACCTTGACTTGAAGCTTCTATCTTTGCTTCTACTCTTGTAGAACTTGTTGAAGTTCTTCACCATTAAGCTCAATTCTTCATTGAAGTTTTGTTTCTCACTTGATGATGTAGGGGCTTCACATGAGGCTTTGTAGGCACCACTTGATTTGTTGTGAAGTTCCTCTTTATCCTTAAGTGACATCTCATGAGCAACAATTCTTCCAATCACCTCCGTTGGCTTGAGATCTTTGTAATTGGGCATCATTTGGATCAATGTGCACACGGTATCATATTTTCCATCCAAGGCTCTTAGAATCTTCTTGATGATGAATCTATCGGTCATCTCTTCACTTCCTAAGCCGGCAATCTCATTTGTGATGAGAGCAAGCCTAGAGTACATTTCAGTGACACCTTCACCATCCTTCATTTTGAACTTGTCAAGTTGACTTTGAAGCACATCCAACTTGGATTCCTTGACGGAGTCGGTACCTTCGTGCATATCAATCAAAGTATCCCAAATTTCCTTTGCATTCTCAAGACGGCTGATTTTGTTGAATTCTTCGGGGCACAATCCGTTGAAGAGAATATCACAAGCTTGAGCATTGTATTGCAACATCTTCAACTCATCCGCAGTAGCTTCACGATTTGGTTCTTTCCCATCAAAGAAGTCACCTTGCAAACCAACACACACAATAGCCCAAACGGCGGGGTTATGTCCAAGAATATGCATTTAAATTTTATGCTTCCAACTAGCAAAATTAGTACCATCAAAGTAAGGACCTCTACGGTGATAATTTCCCTCACTAGACGCCATACTCTCCTAGGTTGTGAAACCAAGGCTATGACCACAAAAAGCTATGGAGATCAAAGCAAATGGAGACCAAAGCTCTCATACCACCTGTAGGATCGAAAGTATGTCTAGAGGGGGGTGATTAGACTACTTGACCAAATAAAAACTTAACCTTTTCCCAATTTTAGTTCTCGGCAGATTTTAGCTATTGTAGGACAAGTCAAGCAATCATCACACAATTCAAGCAAGCATGCAAAGAGTATATTGGCAGCGGAAAGTAAAGCATGCAACTTGCAAGAATGTAAAGGGAAGGGTTTGGAGAATTCAAACGCAATTGGAGACACGGATGTTTTTCTCGTGGTTCGGATAGGTCGTGCTATCCTACATCCACGTTGATGGAGACTTCAACCCACAAAGGGTAACGGTCGCACAAGTCCACGGAGGGCTCCACCCACGAAGGGTCCACGAAGTAGCAACCTTGTATATCCCACCATGGCCATCGCCCACGAAGGACTTGCCTCACTAGCGGTAGATCTTCACGAAGTATGCGATCTCCTTGCCCTTACAAACTCCTTGGTTCAACTCCACAATCTTGTCGGAGGCTCCCAAGTGACACCTAGCCAATCTAGGAGACACCACTCTCCAAGAAGTAACAAATGGTGTGTTGATGATGAACTCCTTGCTCTTGTGCTTCAAATGATAGTCTCCCCAACACTCAACTCTCTCTCATAGGATTTGGATTTTGTGGAAAGATGATTTGAGTGGAAAGCAACTTGGGGAAGGCTAGAGATCAAGATTCATATGGTAGGAATGGAATATCTTGGTCTCAACACATGAGTAGGTGGTTCTCTCTCAGAACATATGAGTTGGAATTGTGTATGTGTTCTGATGGCTCTCTCCACGAATGAAGAGGAGGTGGAGGGGTATATATAGCCTCCACACAAAATCCAACCGTTACACACAGTTTTCCAATCTCGGTGGGACTGAATCAACAAACTCGGTCGGACCGAAAAGGTAAACCTAGTGACCGTTAGAGATTTTCGGTGGGACTGACATGCAACTCGGTAGGACCGATATGGTTAGGGTTTGGGCATAACGTAATCTCGGTGAGACCGATTACACAAACTCGGTGAGACCGAGTTTGGTAATAAGCTCACCAGAGAGTTGGTCAGGTAAACTCGGTGGGACCGATTTGCTCTTTCGGTGAGACCGAAAAGTTACAAAAAGGAAACAGAGAGTTTACATTGCAATCTCAGTGGGACCGATTCGCTCTTTCGGTGAGACCGAAAAGTTACGAAAGGGAAACAGAGAGTTTGCAATCCCATCTCGGTGAGACCGAGATCCCTATCGGTAGAACCGAATTGCTAGGGTTTGGCAGTGACTTATGACAAGTGAAACTCGATGGCGCCGGATAGAAAGAATCGGTAGGACCGAGTTTGGCTTAGGGTTTAGGTCATATGTGGATATGGGAAATTAGTTGAGGGTTTTGGAGCATATCACTAAGCACATGAAGCAAGAGGCTCATTAAGCAACACCTCATCCCTCCTTGATAGTATTGGCTTTTCCTAAAGACTCAATGTGATCTTGGATCACTAAAATATAAAATGAAGAGTCTTGAGCTTTTGAGCTTGAGCTAATCCTTTGTCCTTAGCATTTTGAGGGTTCCACTTTCACATCCATGCCATGCCAATCATTGAGCTTTCCTGAAATAGTCATCTTGGAATAGCATTAGCTCAATGAGCTATATGTTGTTATGAATTACCAAAACCACCTAGGGATAGTTGCACTTTCAACTTATTGATAGCGTTGACCACATGGCACGGCAGCAACACCTAAAATATTGCTTACATGGGCTCCAACACCACCACTACTTTTTAGCAATGGCGCCATATTAGTGGCATCAAGCATCCACGCCAGTAAGGCTGTTTTGGCCATGCCATAGCTAGGCTTTTCTGCACTAGTGGAAGGAGGGTGCACAGGCAAAGCATATATACATGTTTGGTAGTGTGGTGTGGATGGCAGGGACGACGACTAAGGTAACAGCGGTGGTGGTAGCATCAGGTCACTGGAACCAGGGAAGCCCCTACTAGCGATCTGGCCAGTAGTGTTTCCCTTTATGGTTGTCTCAATGGTGTGGTCCTCAGTCCAAAGTACATATAAATTGGAAAAGGGATGTGCAGTTGTTCATATCAAATGAAGTCTCTCACCCAAAGGTTTCTCTGAACATACGGCGCAGTAAAGATGGGAACTACCAGAAGTTTTCTAGCAAACATGTAATTAAAATAATGAATGCATGAAAAAATGGACCTAACCATTAAAGTAGTATCTTTATCTATTCCAAACAACAGTTTCCATGCCTTTTGTTTAAATTTGTTGTCAATGACAGACTATCAATAGAAATTCCTCACAACAAATTATAAGGTCGTTCTTCAAACAGTTTCTGCTAGATGAATCCACTATTTGAACCAAACATTGTGTATTTTAGAAGGCAAAACACATGCGCGGATAATCTATAGCTTGATGCTCAACTAAGTAACAACTCAGTGCTTGCAACTATCCATCAGGCAATGGGACATAAACAATGTCCTGACCAGCTGGTTTACACTTTGGGGCATGAAATAGTTGGAGGTGTCCTTTGTAGTATAGATACCATAACGCACACGGGGAAGGAAAATTCAGAGACATATATCACATAACAACATCAAGTTTATTTGGAAGTAAAAAAACATCACTGTTTAAGCATCTCAATTGAAACAAAACCATACAAGGAAAATGTATAGTAAAAAATAACCAGGCATGAGAAGTTTGACCTTTAAATCCTTACCTTATAGATGAAGTAAATGAAGTTCCAATCTAGTGTTGCAAGAAGATCCACTAGATGTTCTCTGCAAACCTGCGTATCTATCTTTATGCCGATGATACAAATGGTGCAGTGTAAGAGTGCATATCCATCTTCATGCCAGTGAAATGAAAGGTAAAATGTGGAGTGTTAAGCATAACTAATCCTGCACCAGCATAACAAAGGCTTTTTCTTAACTAAACAAAGGGTTTTAGTGCATAATGAATTCGGAATGCATAAAACAATGAAACATAAAGGATATGGTTGCTAGTCTTCTTTAGACAAAACAAAGACCACTTGGCTTTACCTGGTAAACTTTCACACCTCCCATGAAGAAGGAACAACTGGATGATTGGAACACAACGACAAACCATAAAAGTTGTAGCCAACACAACTAACAACAAAAATGGTGCCCAACACCACTTGACAGACAAAAGCAAAAAAGACTAAATTAATAGCTTAGCAC
This sequence comes from Triticum aestivum, assembly GCF_018294505.1. Classification (NCBI taxonomy): domain Eukaryota; kingdom Viridiplantae; phylum Streptophyta; class Magnoliopsida; order Poales; family Poaceae; genus Triticum; species Triticum aestivum. The sequence continues at coordinate 168,480,162 of NC_057812.1, forward strand.
ATTGCCCTATAACAATAAATGTTATATTGTATCCATGGATACAATAATAACCTTCTAAGGTTATTGTTGACTCGTGACCCTCGTAACCAAATATTGTTTCATTTGAATTGCTTCAAATGTGTAGTTCTTCGACTTCTGTATACTCTTTGATCACGCGCGTTACTTTGTTTCAGAAAACAATGTGAAACCAACCTATAGTAAGAATTAAACATATGCTTCTTATAAATTTGGAAAATAGTATGCATTGATATATGCTTGTCATGAAACCAAAAATAAATGGATGGAAGCAATAACGCCAACTATATATCTCAACCATATGACGTTAGCTTATTACTGAAGCTGCCTCGAAGCTCTTTTGTTGTCCATTGTTTGGTGCTCCGGGTTGGTTAAAATATTCAGTATTCACACACCAAGACTGATGTCATTGATGTATTAACAAGTTCCTTGTCCAACATCTCTCTAATTCACCCTCTATGCCATGTGAAGGGGTCGCCAATAAAACCCAAGCCGCGCAGCTCACAATCATCGATAGTGCTCTAGAGATCTTGCATATACTAAGATGGATGTGGATTCCATACCTCTTTCTCATGCAAGAATTGTATTTCGTTAAGTTGGCCTACCGAAATCCATTGGGAATCAAGAATTTGGTGTATCTGTCTCATACGATTCTATGTTAGGTGGTTGTTCTCCCAACAAAATTCCCAGTACATCCGTGTCAAACTCCAAACACTATTGTTCTTTTCCTCAACTAGGTCCCTTTAGATCCCCTATACTAATAAAGCTTTTTGCACATCATCCTCATTGTAAGTAGCCATCAAAATAATTGTTCATATGTTTTGTTACTTTGGACTAAACTTTTTGTAGAATAGACGGGTCTATTTTCTACCCTTCAGACGTAAACAGTGAGTAAAATAGTTTTGTATATGGCGCTTTAATCTAGCCATACCTTCTAAACAATTTCTGTTGTCATCTTTCAATATTTTAACGAAGTTCCTCTTTCTTATAGCAGACGCAAGGGCCTGAAAGTAAGCGGTGTTGCGATCACCACTTCTCAACCAACTCCCATGAGAACTTTGCTAGCTTGAATTTCTTCTAACTCTAGTAGGTATTCAATCAATTTTTCGAGTTTCTTTTTACTCTATATCATTTTCATCATTCACCAGCCCAGAAACAACATTTTCTAGGTCTCTTTGTGCCTTACGGAGTCTCCTCCTTATTATCTTTAGCACCAGCTAATCCCAATCTTGGAATGGCGCACATCTTATTCAACTTCTCATAGATATATTTGTCGCCCGGGTCAGCCCCAATCTTAGAACAGGCCTCTAGCATAGTCGATTTAAAGCTCTCTTCCCTTTAACCAACGTGCCTCAACCCTATATATTTTGTTGTCTATTGTTTGGTGCTTCGTGTTGGTTATAATATTCAATATTTACACACAAGGGTCGATGATTAGAATGGATGTACTCCATATTTTCCAATGTTGCATTGGGGAAGAGTGTTTCCCATGCATCATTAACAAGTCCCCTATCCAACCTATCTCTAACTCGCCCTCTATGCCATGTGAAGCGGTCACTAATAAACCCCAAGTTGTGCAGCTCGATATCATGAAAGCGCTCTGGAAGGTTTGCATATAATGAGATGGACATGGATTTGTGCCTTTTTTTCTCATGCAAGAATTGTATTTCATTAAGGTCGCTTAAAAAACCATGGAAGATAAATACTTAGGGGTACCTGTCTCATACAGTTCCATGTCAGGTGCTTGTTCTCCCAAGGAATTTTTCTATACATCTTTGTCAAGAGACAAACACTACCATTATTTTCCTCAACCAAACGCCTTTAGATCCCTATACTAAATATTGTTTTTCACATCGTCCTCATTATAAGGTGCCATCAAAAATTATTCATCTATTTGTAGCTTTGGACTAAACTTTTTGTAGAATGGAGGGGTCTATTTACTGCACTTCACACGTAAACAGATAAGTAATATTGTTTTGTATATGAGGGTTTAATCCAACCATACCTTCTAACCAATTCCCACTGTCATCTTTCAATCTTTTAATGAAGTTTCTCTTTCTTCTAACAGACGCAAAAGGCCTGAAAGAAAGTGGTGTCCCAATCACCACTTTTCAACCAAGTCACGAGGAACATTTGCATAACTTGAATTTCTTATAACTCTAGTTGGTATTCAATCAGTTCTGCCAGTTCTTTTTTCTTACTATCATTTTCATCATTCATCGATCTCCATATTACCTTTTTGAGGTCTCTTTGTTCCTTACGGAGTCTCTTCCTTGGCTTCTTTAGCACACACTGATCTTAATCGTGTAATTCAATGTGCATCTTATTCAGCTTCTCATAAATACATGTGATGCCCAGTTCAACCGCAATCTTGCACCAGGCCTCTAGCACTGTCACATTAAAGCTCTCTTCCCTTAACCACCATGCCTCAAACATGTTTTTTGTCTATTGTTTGGCACTTTGGGTTGATAATAATATTCAGTATTTAGACACAAGGGCCAATGATCAGAATTGTTATACTCCATATTTTCCAACGCCACATTGGGGAAGGGTGTCATCCATGTATCATTACCAAGTCCCCTATCAAACCTCTCTCTAATCCCTCTATGCCACGTGAAGGGGTCCCTAGTAAACCCCAAGTGGTGCAACTCGTAATCATCGATAGCGCTATGGAAGGCTTGCATATGATGATATGGACGTGGATTGACGTCTTCTTTCTCGTGCAAGAATTGTATTTCATTAAGGTCGCCTAGCAAAATCCATGGGAGATCAAGACTTTGGTGTACCTATATTCCATGTTAGGTACTTGTGATCCCAAAGAAATTCGGTGTACATCTATGTTAAGCACCAAACATGATTATTCGTTTCCTCGACCAGGCGCCTTTAGATCCCCTATACTAAATACTATTTTTTACACACATCATCCTCGTTACAAGGTGCCATAAAAAATTATTCATCTGTTTTATAACTTTGGACTGAACTTTGCATGGAATAGAGGGGTCTATTTCCTGCAATTCAGACATAAACAAATGAGTAAGATAATTTTGTATATGTGGGTTTAATCCAGCCATACGTTCTAACAAATTCTCACTGTCATCTTTCAGTATATTAATGAAGTTTCTCTTTCTTCTAGCAGACGCATAAGGCCTAAAAGAAAGCAGTGTCACGATCACCAGTTTTCAACCAAGTCAGACGAGGCATTTGCATAACTTGAATTTCTTCAAACTCCAGTAGGTTTTCAGTCATTTCTGCAAATTCTTTTTTCTTTGTATCATTTTCATCATTCAATCGGCCCTGACAAAACCTTTTTGAGGTCTCTTTGTGCCTTACAGAGTCTCTTCCTTGGCATATTTAGCACCCCCTGATCCCAATCATGGAATTCTACATGCATCTTATTCAGCTTCTCATAGATACATGTGACGCCTTGGTCAGCGCCAAACTTACCCAAGGCCTCTAGTACAGTCGTGTTAAAGAAATAACCGCCATGCCTCAAACCCTTTTTGTTGGCCATTGTTTGGTGCTTAGTTTGGTTATAATATTCACTAATTACACACAAGGGCCGATGCTCAGAATGGTTGTACTCCATATATTTCAACACCACATGGAGGAAGAGTGTCACCCATGCATCAATAACAAGTCCTCTGTCCAACCTCTCACTAATTTGCCCTCTATGTCATGTGAAAGGGTCCCGAATAAGCCTTACGTCATGTAGCTTGCAATCATCAATAGCGCTCTGGAAGGCTCGCATATACTGACATGGACATGGATTCCTGCCTTCTTTCTTGTGCAAGAACTATATTTCATTAAGGTCACCTAACAAAATCCATGGGAGATCAATACTTCGGTGTAGCTGTCTCATACGATTCCTTGTTAGGTGCTTGTTCTCCCAACGAAATTCCCCGTACATCCGTGTCAAGTGTCAAATACTATTATTCTTTTCCTCGGTTTTAACATCAACGAACATAGGATCAAGAGCTAACCCTTGAAATTTTGCATTGCTTTTTTTCCAAAAAAGTAGCAACCCTCCTTTCTACCATTACTCGGGTACACAAACTTCTGATACATCTTTAATTCCCTCCTTCAATATACATTCAGCCGGATAGCTATCAAGGCGAGTCTCCGACAAAAACCGCACGTTGGGATTGCATCTTCCCTGGACGTCCAACAAAGCACGAACCATCGGGGCATTCCCAAGACACCTACAAGTCCAAGCCAAGAGTTCCATTGGTTTTTCCCCTAAGGAACAAACCTCCAGAAACTAAAATAATCCACCAAAAAAATTTACCTGATGGAACAAAAGAAAAACAAATCTACTATTGGCCTAGAACCTTAAAGGCCAGGATCTCGCAGTAGAGAGAAGAATACCAGCGACAGCACGGCACAGGCATCGTTTCGGAACAAGGGACGCCGGCGCCCGTGCCGCCGACAAGATGCCGTCTGACCGGCTAACTGTGGTCGCGCGAGCTTCGCCTCGCATGAGATCTTAGGTCTATCTAACCCAGGAGATATCACCCCTATGTATCTGACATTGATCACCCGACAAAACCAGGGACAATGAGTTCACGAGCGGACCAGCACGGACAAGAAACCAAAAAGACCTGGCCGTTAAGTGCAACGGGAAAGCGGCATCAATGGGAAAGCGGCAGCAGAGAATATAATGCCCATGTGCATGACCCGACGGCAGGTGCGCAGTGTACGCCCTAATCCCTAGTAGGCCCATGCGTGCCCTCCCTTCTCTCAAGTTCGAATAGCTCGCTCGCTAGCCGATCATTGGCGCTTTAATTTGGCCATCTTGTTATGGCTCATGTGAAGCACAACACAAGCGATGTGCTGGTTGGTGGGCTGGCCTTGCCGGTCGAGCGTTCGAGCTACAGGCCCCGTCACTCTTCTGGAGCCGTCCTCCAAAGTACACCAACTAACTAGTAACATCAAATCATGCATAGGTGGTCGAACCTAGGCGAACATAGCTAGCTGATCGTTGGCGATTGTCTCCGGAGACTAGTCTCTGATAGAGTCTTTTGATCCAGTGGGCATGAGGATTCCGATAGTGGTGATAGGTATTACCTTCTCCTTGTGGCTCAAGGAGCTCCCGATGCCGGCCATGGTGCCGATGCCGGGGACGGCAGAGAGTAGTGGGGGCGGTGCTTCCCATCAGCACTGCACTAACCCTAAATCGGTAGGGGATTTAGGTGGGGTGTGCGGTGTTGTGACAAACCTCGTGATGCGAGCCGCCGTCCCCCACCTCTTTATATAGTGCAGGTGACATGGGCCCGTCACCCATAGTGGGTTGAGCGCCCCCGATCAGGGCGTGGATCTAAGGGCCCGGTGGGCCGTTGGGCTCACACGGTGGAGATCATCCTAACATTCTCCCCCTTGATCTCAATTTTTACTTTTGACCTTATACTTTTACTTTACTCGTTTCATAACAAACCAATACATAGAACATGTTTCATCGTCACAGCTCAATTGCCGATAGAATCAGACAGCCACAACGTACCTCTCTGTTTTGAAACAAATTCTTTAACCTTGGGTCTTTTTATTATTCAAAATTTTTAGACTATACCATAAAACCCATGTCGACTGTGTGTTCTCCGAACACACTGGGCGGTAAGCCTTTAATAAGCAGATCTACAAACACTTGTCTATTGCTTTTATGCTTCAAGCATTCCTACATAATTCCGGACTTTCTCCTTTACAATGCATAACTCTGTGTCAGTGTGTTTGGCATCAACACTTGACTCGTTGTCATAGGAGCGAAAGACTTAAAATAGTTATCGCTGTTGTCAACCATTATCAACTCTGGGTACAGGTCTCCTTAACCATTTTGCATGTCCCTCCGCCTCATATCAAGCTATAAAATATCTTTGCATCACATTGATGATAATTGTTTCATTCTTTGGAGCTTTTCCACACAAAAACCTTCAAGTATGAAAGTTAGCGACAATTATGGATTTAGCTATACATTTCACAAGTCATGTCTTTGTACTCACAATCTTTTGAGAGCACTTATTTCTTTCAGCATGATGCCGATATCTTCGACTCCATTCCAGTGATCTATATATGGACTGGACATTGCCAAAACAACCCGGATACGTGAACTGTGCCAGGGTAATGTATTGAGCTTCCAACAACTGAAGCATATGGTACCATATCCGTTTTCAATCTTTTCTCATCAACTCTTGGAACACCATAGTTTCCAATTCTATTACCCTTGACTATAAGAACAGGCGTAGGTTTTCTCGCATGCATACTTTATAGACCTTTCTTAACATGTCCATGCGACATTCCTAATACCCCATTTTATTCTTTTCTTTGTGAATCTCGATATTTATAACGAGAGACACTCTACTGAGAACATTCTTTTGAGGACAAGAACTTCTTTTTCTCCTCCTGCAATAGGTTGACATCACCACTAGCAAGTAGGATGTCATCCACATGCAGAGGATTAAAAAATGAATTTCCCATTCTTTAACTTTGTACGAATACATTCCTCTCATTTTCTTTAACCCAAAATAACGTTTGATTGATTTAGTCCATAAAAGACTTCTTCAGGCAGTATCCCCTGTGTTCTTTACTTTCATCTGATGTAGCTCAGATCATAATATCTTTCATCTGATGTAACTCAGATCATGATGTGCTACCAACACTCATTGTAATCTATTCAGTGCAAAACGCGCAAAAACCTTTCAATTTAAGTCGTGTTTTACACCTTTACATATTTCCTTTGGAGTCACATTGTCCTTGTAGACTCTTTACAGCCTACTGTTTTGGCTCCATAGGAAATTACTCATCAGTCCCAAACATCGTCAGGATTCACCAATTTCATTTCATCTCACATAGTCTCTTATCATTTAGATAAGCAGACACTTCTCAAAGCTCGAATGAGCGCTTTAAATGAGGTGGGATCAACCTCCATTTGAATTTCACTAACATAGACTTTATAGTAATTAGAAGTATCTGATTTTATCATTCCTTGAGACCATCAGTGTCTCAGGTACTGGCACTTCTTTCATATGGGAATGTTGTTGCTCTGTCATTGCAAGAGGCAAACTAATTCTATAGTCTTTCATTCCCAAGAGGCAATAGGTTTTACAGGGACCTGTATCACAAGATCCGTGTTTACTCATTCATCCTTTATAGAGCTAACAACATGTGTTGTATAGGTCATACAACATGCTCCCCCAGATTACTCCATCTTCACTAAAATGGCTTATCTTTAAACTTTATAATTTGGGTTTATTCTGTTAAATCTTTCTTCTTTATGGCACTTTAAGCACCATCTTAGTATTCCTTACCCTGCTTTCGGACCTGTAAAAGATCCAGAAATGCAGCTATTTCTTTTCTTTTGGGGTATTAATATGACCGTCGTACTCCCCCAGACGATCACATTCTTCATCACATTATCTAAAGTATAGGGGAGTTTCATCATTCTTAATTTATATCATATATCTTTCTCCCCCTCGAAATGTGGCAAGAACTTTTCCGCCACAATTTCGAAAACCATTGACAACTCTTGTGAATTGAGGAAACTTTGATTATCTACTTCATTCATCAGATTACTTCATACGAAATGAAGTTATCTCTTCATACAACATGAAGTTATCTTTTAACTAGTATGGGAGTACTTTTTCCTCATTCCATTTCAGAAACTCAACAGAGTTCTTTATCATTAGTACTTTTGCAAGTCACACTTGCATATCATTCTTATCTTTAGTTTCGTCTGTAACTTTTATTCTCTTCGGATTTATTGAGTGCTTAATGACCGTTACACATAAGATGTACGGTTGATACTAGGAAAGCATACTAGCTACTCCATACTTTTTTCCCAGAGTGGGACACATTAAAAGCACATGAGTCGTCATGTCTTTCTCCTGTCATACAGGATAAGTCTGAGAAATTTCTGCCGCCATACGGGTTACACAGGGATTTTCCCAGACTTATCCTGCCATGTGGGTTTTATCATAATCATCTTTTCCCGCCATGCGGGTAATTCCCTATAAGGGACATAAATGCCAGAATTGGCTCTTTTGACTGCATATTCAATCATCAAATTTATAAATAAATCCGAATGCTCTTTGACACACATGCTTCATCCAACGTTGGTCAAATTAAACACGCATGTTGCTTGTTTTATCTCAAATCATAGAGAGTACATGAAAGACATTCGTCAACCAAGACTCTCAATGATCTATCTCTTTTCTTTTGAAACCATTCTTTAGAGAGAACATACTATCTCACGTTGTGACCTTTCTTGGTCATCTTTCGGGTCACAAGTACCCAACCATTCGCTTTCATGAATGAAAGCATGGAAAACTTTTAGTCTGAGAAAACTTAGCCAATAATCAACAATAATGAACATAAAAATAACCCTATGTTGGTCTGGTTAAAAAATATGCACATTAAACTTTTGTAAAACTTCCTTTTTATACTCTAAATCACTGTTGTGGTAGAATTAAAATAAAACTCATTCTTCTACATAACTGATAAACAATGTGATGATAGTATTTCTATTAAACAACTTTGCTAAGAAATAATCATCATCATCAACTTTATTGCAGGAGAAACAAGAAATATACATTTCTCTAGTTCAAGAGCATTTCTTCATCTTTAACTCTTCTCTGAAAAATGATCACTTTGATACAAAATTTATCAGAGATTTAAGCTTTGAACATAAGACTCATAGAATTATAGTACTGTTATCATCAACGTTGGTCAGAAAATAACAATACCATATTTTAACTTTAAAAGAAATATCTTTCTGTTATCATATCGGAAACTATATGCATCTTATTTCACCCACAAGTAAAAATAATTCTCTCAAAAAACTGTTCATCCAATTAAATTTTCCCGTTGGTTCCAATTTAATTGGAGGATAATACTTTTTCTTTGCAGAGGAAACTTTCTGAATCTATTCAGAAACAATTCTATACTCTTTTACTCTCTAAGCAATTTCAACCGATTGGTTCAAAAATGCATTGGACAAACAAAAATTTAATCTTTTACTTTAGTTCTATTCACTTTTAAAAGAGCATTTTTATTTTTATTTGCAGCAGAAAAACATGAATAAAACATTCATGAACTTTTTTTATAGAAACTTTTCTTTCATAAAATAAAAATTCATGAACTTTATTATTTTCTTTATAAAATTCATGAACATTTCTTTTTCTGAAAATTTTCTATTTTTCATTTCAGAAACTTTTTCTGTTTACTTTTCTATTTTCTAAACAAATATTTTCGTTGGAAAATTTTGCATAGAAAAACTGTTTGAAATCTGCCCCAAAACTGGACAAATAACAAAAGAAAAAACAACAACAACAAAAATGCAGCTGGCTGCGGCCTCGGCCCAGCACCCCGCGCTCGCGCCCGCGGCGGCTGGCCTGGTCCGGCTCGTCTCTTGGCCCAGAAGGCCCATTTGTGAGCTAGGGTTCGCTCTGTGGCCGTCGGATCTAATCCGACGGACCAGCGTTCATTTCGCTCGGTCAAAAACAGGTCGTTAGCGAGGCCGAGAGGAAACCCTAAATCATCCTTCCCCTCGCGCGCCACTCGGCTTCGTCCTTCCACTCGCCCGAGCTTCGCCAGCAACGGCGTCGAGCACCACCACGCCGCGTCCGGCCGCCGGCGACGGCGTCTACTACCACCGCGCCGCGCCGTGGCTTCTTTTCTTCCCATTTTCTTTGACAGAGAGAGAGAGAGATGCGGCATTGCCGTCATCTGCTCCTCTCCCGCAAGGCAATCGGCGAGTCTCTGTCCGGCCGCCGGCGACGGGGTCGAAAGGCCATCGTGTCGCGCGTGCCTCATGCTCGCTTCTCCTTCCTCCTGTTCCCCTACTCTTTCCTTTTGTAGAGAGGGCGGGGCCGTTCTGTCTCCGCGGTGAGCTAGGTCTGGCCGCCAGCAACGGCAACCTGAAGCCACCGCGTTGCGCACCACCCTATCCTCCCCCCTTTTCCTCCTGTCCTCTCCTTTGTGTATCCACCACCAGCGCCTCCTCTTTTTCGATCTAGATGATGACTGTGGCGGAGGTTCCGACGGCGGCGCCGTGGACTTCCCCCTCGCCGGCTGCGCGTCCACCTCGCGGTGAGCACGCCGCCCTCGAGCGGTTTGGCTGCGGTGCCCCCCTTCTCCTTTTCTGGCGAGCCCTTGGGCTAACTCCGGTGGTTCTTCTTCCAGACGGCTCGGTGTGCCGATGCCCGTCCGGATCGAGAGGAACGGCGCGGCCATAACGGCAGCGCTACTTTCTCCGGAGAGGAATTTTTCTTTGCCCTGTTCTAGCGTTCTTTGGGGAGGGGGAATTTATGTTGCTACCGAAAATCCATAATGCCAACCTGGGCTGATACCATTGATAGAGTCTTTTGATCCAGTGGGCATGAAGATTCCGGTACTGGTGATAGGCATTACCTTCTCCTTGTGGCTCGAGGAGCTCCCGGTGCCGGCCATGGTGCCGGTGCCGGGGACGGCAGAGAGTAGTGGTGGCGGTGCTTCCCATCAGCACTTCACTAACCCTAGATCGGTAGGGGATTTAGGTGCGGTGTGCGGTGTTGTGACGAACCTCGTGATGCGAGCCGCCGTCCCCCACCTCTTTATATAGTGCAGGTGACAGGGGGCCGTCACCCATAGTGGGTTGAGCGCCCCCGATCAAGGCGCGGATCTAAGGGCCCGGTGGGCCATTGGGCCCACACGGTGGAGATCATCCTAACAGTCTCCGCTCTTTATTGACACGTCTCATGATGGTGTTAGAGCAACTCCAATGGGGCGACCCATTTTGTCCGCCCGCGTCCGTTTGGATCGGCGTGGACAAAAGTGGCGGCACAACGTGCCGACCCAAACGGACGGGCGTCCGTTTTTCGTCCGTGGGCGACCCATTCCAGGCCCAATTTTGAGCCGGATTTGCGTCGGCGTGGACACGAGACGGACATGCGCGCGCCTACTCCTCTCCCCGGGCCCGCCGGTCGGTGGCAGCCACCATCATTTTCTTCCATTTTCCCCAAAAATGCTCCCGTCCACGCGCGCCCCCACCCCCCAACTAGCCATGGAGGACGACATCGACCTCGACCTCGACGCCGTCGCCGGCCTCGCCTCCCTCGCCTTGTCCGGTGCCATCGCCCCCTCCGGGAAAGGCAAGCTTCGTGCACCACGCAAGACCGCTGCGACCAAGCCGAAGAAGGCGCTGACGCCCGAACAGCGGGCAAGGGAGTCGGCCAAGAGGAAGGGCCGGAGGCACGCCGCGGACGTGAGGGATGAGGCCACCGCGTAGGCCGCCGCCGTCACCGCGGCAACGAGGGAGGCGCTCTGCATGCTAGGGGTAAACCCTAGCCAGCACATCGTCCTCCAAGCCGCCATCGCCGCGGCCAGCACCGGCTCGTCAGCGTTTCCTCGGATGGTGATGCCCAACTCACCCTGTGCGTTGGCTTGCAACCCGGTCCCCGGCTTCCACGTCTACCCACAGGCCTCTCGCCTCTCCGGGGAATGCTCACCCGATGTGAGCATGGTCGCGCCTTGCACGCCCGCGCCTGCGCCCATCGACCTCAACGCCACCCCGGTGGTCGGTGGCTCATCGTCCGGCGGCACGAGGAAACGCACGTGATAGACATCGGTCGGCGAGCTCCCGGACGCCCGTAACCTGTTCGAGGAAATGCCGTCCGCCGTCGACGAGGCCTACATGCAAAACCTCATCTTCGAGGGTGGTGTGCCGGGCGCTGGCTACGATCCCGACGAGACACAAAGCCAGGACGGCCGCGGGGCATTCACGCCGGCCGCTGGCTATGATCCCGATCAAGCGGCCTTCATGCGTGATCAGGTTGGCATCGACCTGGACGGCTTCCCCCTCGACCATGAGTTTCCGGACGACTATGGGCTAGAGGAAGAGGACGAGTGCAACATCGAAGTGGAGCTTTTGTTCGAGGACGAGTTTGTCAACCAAGCCGCCGGTCCTAAGCCGAAGCGCAAGAGCAAGTGCACGAAGGCGTACACAGCTGCCGAGGACAAGCTTCTTTGCGAGTGTTGGCGAGACATTGGACAAGACCCAAAGACGGGCGCCGAGAAAAAGCATTCGACCTTTTGGACTCGTGTGCACCGCGAGTTTCATGAGCGCAAGAAGTTTCCACCTTACCAATTTGTGAGCATGCGCGGGTGGGTCTCAATTTCCAAGCGGTAGAGGGTGATCCAACAAGAGTGCAACAAGTTTTGCGCCACCCTTGAGAGCGTCAGAGCCCGCCCCGTGAGCGGCATCGGCATGCAAGACATGGTATGATAGCAAGCAAGCCACCCTCTTTTGTGCCATCAAGATCATCCTTTTACGTCTTCATTTGCTATCACTTGCCCATATGCTTGCATGGAAACATTTTGTAGGCATTTCAAACTTTGAAGGCATTCAAGGTTCAACACAATGGCAAGTGCTTCAACCTCTCCCATTGTTATCGGGTCATCAAGGACGAAGAGAAGTTCAAGACGCAATATGCCGCCCTCAAGGCACGTGGGGGAAAGAAAGCCATGGAGGATGTTGGGGAGGGCGAGCCGGCACGTCCAAGGGGGAAGACCAACTCCAAGAAGGAGGACAAGCGAGATGTGGCCACCAACGCCTTGATCGCAAGCGTGGACGGCATGATTAACAAGGACTCAAGGGAGGAGGAGCGCCGGCATTTCAAGGCGGAGCAAATGGATGCTTTCATGGAGATCCAAAGGAGGAGGCTTGATCTTGACGCCGAGAAGCAAGCCAAGATATTCGAGCTCGAGGCAGAGAAGCAAGCCAAGATGCTAGAGATCGAGACTGCCAACGCTAGGACAAAGGCGAAAGAAGTGGCTCTTGCAAGCATGATGACCGGGGTGGAGATCATGAAGGTGGATCTCAACACCATGTCGCCAAGGAAGAGGCCGTGGTTCGAGAATATGCAGGCCGACATGCTCAAGTTCGACGACGAGTAGTCCTGGCCATCTCAGGCCCGGCCCTGTCGGCCCACCCAGGTCCGGCCCTAAAATCTAGGGCCTAGGCCTGATGAGCTTGTCCATGGGCCGGGCTTGAGTCTAAGTTTTGAGCCCACTAGCAGGGGCTGGACGGGCTTGGGCTTGGCATATTGGCATTTTAAGGAAGAGGCCCGGCCCACGGCCCTAAGCCCTAAGGGATTTTCAGGGCTTTTTACCAGATGGGCCGGGCTTGGGCTTGAAAAGTAGGCCCGATGGTAGGGCCTGGGAGGGCCTGGGCCTCAGTTTTCTGCCATGGGCATTTTAGGCCCGGCCCAAGCCCGGCCCATGGCCAAATATAAGGACGAGTGATCTATGACGTCGAGGGCCATCTTTTTGTATGCCGGCAGCTGTGCCGGCATGACCATGGGAGCCGCGATGGCGTGGTCGAACTCAAGTCCCACCTTTTTTGTGTGCTGGCATGTGTGCCGGCCGGCTGGCGAGTGCGCCAGCATGAACTGTGGTATTTTCTAAAGCCGGCATTGTATGTCGGCGCTGGCATGATGCCGGTATGAGACATGGCCGCTGGCATGATGGGCCGCGGGCCTTTTTTATTTAAAAGTTGAATGCGAACATGAAATAGCTCGGCACGTTGGACGCACTGTCGACGCAAATGCAAAACTGAGCGGACGCCGAGCGGGCGACCGACCTAAACAGACAAAAAACGGACAAATGCGCCGTCCGTTTGAGCCACCCCATTGGAGTTGCTCTTACCGTTTGTCCGCTTTGCGATTTGGCGACGTCGTCCTCTATCTGTTCTGTAAGTTAGTTTCATACTTCTTCACGTGGTTTAGTTCCTATTTTGAACTACAAGTCTGCAACCATGACAACAATCATTGAACGAAATACATGCATGTAGCTACTGGGCCTGTGTGGGGAATACATCATGAGTGTCTATGGCGAGTCTGAAGTTAACGAGAAGAACAATGACATTAGCGAGCAGCAAGTGGAGGCGCCAATGGGTGTGTGGAAAGGAAGAAAAAAACTATTTGGTGACGGTGACCTGAAAATAACCAAACGAATTTAACAGGACCGGCCATTTTGTCTGAAGAGACGTCAGGGCATCTCCAGCCGTTGACCCCTCAGGAGGCGTTAAAAATCGCTCTCTGGGGCGCACCGGCGCAAAAACGCGCGTTGGGGACGTGATGCCATCCAGTCGCGGCGGCCACGGGATTTTTTGAACGGCACAAATACGGCGAGTTCATGCATATCTCGGTGACTTCAAACCAAATTCAACCAAACACGGCGTAAACACGCCCGCTCATACATATTTAAAGTATTTTACAAAAAGAAAAAAACACGCTACTAGGCCCGCCCGCCGTCTCGCTCGCCTCGCCGCTCCTCGCCGGCCGCCGCCCTTGCAGTTCTACATGCCGCGGAGGCAGGGAGAGCCAGTCGACCGACCGGACGAGGAGGAGGACGCCCCGGGGTCCATGCGCCTCGGCGTCCACGAGCTCCCACGGCGGCGAGAGAAGGACGGGGGGAGGGGTACTCCAGCCTCGGCATGTTGCCGCCCTCGATGTACTCAAGAACGGCCTCCAGCGTGCGGCCGGGACGCCCCACCATCGGCGCCGCCCCTCGGAGTTGAGCCTGCCGGAGGGCACGACGCCGTTGGTGGCCTCGAGCTGCTCGGCGTGACGGCGGCGGAAGTATGGCTCCCAGAGCGGGTTGTCGGGGACGTAGTGCGGCCCCTCCCTTGCCGCCCGCGGCAGAGAGGCGCGGATACGCGCGATCTCCGCACGACGCGCCGCCCCGGTGGGCGGCGGTGGCACCGGGACCCCGCCGGCGCTGATTCTCCATGCCCCGGGCACCCACATGTCCGGCGGGACTGGGTACTCGGCCTCGAAGAGGAGCCGAGTTTCTTCCTCGCGAAGGTGGCGGCGGCCGAAGCCGTTCGCCGTCGCCTGGGAATCGTTCGGCCATTTCTTTGAACTGGAACTGCGGGGGGAGAGGAAGGAAGGGGAGAGAGGGCACGTCGGCGGTGGAGACTCTGTGCGTGCCACCTGCGCGCTGGGGTCGGCTTATATAGGCGGAGGCGGCGCGAGCACGCGTGGCCGCCTCGTCTACGCGCGGCATGCGCGGGGACGCGCGTCGTCACGCCTTCACTGCGCCGCCCGTGAGGCATCAATGGCGGAGGCTGACCGGCACGGCAGCGCGCGGCAGCTTTGGCATTGATTCGCCGCGGGAAACGAGGCGATGAGTACGACGAAGCGGCGAGAAGCGAGCCGAGTCGCTGGCAAGGAGGGCCCGCGGCTCGCGCCAAAAACGATTCGCTCGGCGCCCCCGAGCGCCCCCAGCGTCGGGTTCGGGTTGGGTCCGCCGGCGCCAATTTCGGCCCAAGCCGGCGAAAATTGGGCCCTTGGGGGCGAGACTGGGCCGATTTTTTGACGCCGGCGGCCGAAAAATCGCATGGGGCCTTGTTGGAGGCGCGGCTGAAGATGCTTTACAAGCAGCTATGGTCACCGAAATTTCCACACTACGCAGCAATAAATTTTCAACTAATAAGCTACCAATACACCTACAAAGAATTACAAACACCGCCCCTCCCCCTAATTCAACTCGGGTATAGTGGGCCCTTCATCCTCTTATTACCAATTATAATCCCCCGCGTCAGCCTGTTTGGAAAAAGAAATTGCCTAATATTTTGCAGATGTAGCATTAATCATAAGCTACTGCATCATTCACCTGTATCTACAAAAAGAAATCATTTGATGGTAGTTGTCTACCTACCATCAAGGCAACAAATCAAATCACTGTTCATACCTTTCACAAGTTTTGGTATTGCTGAACGAAAACATGTCAAAGCACTGTTTAAGAATTAACGATCAACTCGATAAAGACCAATTAGAACATGTTTTATGCTTTTTGTCTTCATATATCATCTGCTTTGAGGAAGACACTTGAACACGTGGGCTGTCAAAATCATGTACCCTACCGGCCAAGTTAGAAGGAGCATAGAATCCATAATCAGATAGTATCGCATTTTTTAATTTGCTTATGGGCCAACATCAACCTGTCGTGAAGCGAACAATGTGTTTGACAAACCCACCTGACAAAATGTGGAAAAGAAGCTAAAGCATTATGCGGATTTTTTTTGAGCATCAGTACAAACACAAGCGCTCATATACACGCGCATACACTCATCCCTATGAACGCAGACACGCACACCCTACCCCTATGAGCACCTCCGAGAGACTGAGCCAGCATATCATCATGAGATTTACGAAGTCACCGTAGGCGCCTCGTCATCGACGGGAACGTCTCCTCCCACTAAAAGCGCATCGCCGGAAATCCTGAAATAAATCCGGAAATATTGCGAGCACCAAGATTTGAACCCTGGTGGGTTGGGGATACCACTGTCCACCTAACCAACTCAACCACAGGTTGATTCGCAAAGCATCATGCGGATTAATGTCATGTAAGGTCCAACTATCAACATGAATTCAGGGATCAAGCAAGTGTTCATTTCATGTGTGACCTAGGTGTGCATATGTGATAGCACCTCGTCGTTGGTGATTTTTTTTGCAAGGAGGCTAACCTCCAGCCTCTGTATCAGGACGATGCATATTTGGTGGAGCTTGGATGCGAAACTTGGGCGACCAAAGGTCTGAGAATCTCTCCTTCCCCTCGCGTCACCTCCCCTCGGGCGGCACCAGGGGCCCCGGATCCCGCGCCGCCAGCCCCTCCCCGGTCTTTCATCCCCAACCACCGCTGTCGCGGGCAAGGGCCACGGTGGCGGCGGGACCTGCACTGCAGATCCAGGGCGGGTGGTCGCCGCGACAAATTCGGTGAGGCAGAAGCGGCGTCTCACGCGGAGAGGCGGGGGTGGCAGACAGGGCGGCGCCCCTGGTGCGCGGCGGCGATAGGAACCTACATGGCCAGCGGTGTGGCGGCCGCGGGCACATGGGTGGCTCCGATGGCTGCGGACCTGGCATCCTGTCCAGATCCGTCTCGGTACGCCCTTGGCCGGCCGGTGACGCGAGGAGGATCGGTGAGGGGTGAATGGAGACTCCCTGTCAGCGTGCCGACAGCGGCCCTCTTCTCCATGGCGAGGCTTGGCGACGGGTGCGTGTGGACAGATTCATGCAGGATTCCTCATTAATTACTTTCCACATCATCTATTTTGCCTAGATACGTGTGATGTTATCATATATGTTACTCACTATGGGTAGTCTAAGGCTAGTCATAGTGGGAGTAAGAGCAAGTACAATAAGATGACATAGGCATGTTGTAAGCCTTTACATATTATATTTTGGATGTGTTGGAGGAAAGAGAAGGTGAGAGAAGAGAAGCGGACTATTGATTAACAGCTGGCTGCAACACGCGCTCCTTGTCATGTTGTGAGAGAGTGAGATGGGTCATGCATCAAACAAATATTACATATTTGCATGCAACTATTATACTTACCGGCTATAAATCTGGCAATAGATGATGTGGCAAGACCGTATAGTTAGTAGCTGGCTATACTATTAACCATGCTTTAACATAGCTAGTAACATATCACACCCCAATGCAAATTTACTTATGTGACAAGTAATTAATGAGAAGAGAGGTGCTTAGAGTAACATAAGGTTAGTCATAGTGGGGTAACTTAGGTAGTAACTTAACACATCCCAAGATAATTTTGCTTATGTGGCAAGTATTTAATGAGGAAAGAGGTGATTGTGGTAACATAATATGTTACTATAACATAACGCTTCCCGTGGCAAAATGAGTTTATAAGCTAATAAATGAAGCTATCTATGACACTACTAGTAGTATGTTACTTTTCATTATGAAGGTAATAACTTAGACTAGTGTCATATGCATGACACTACAGTATAAGTTACTCCCCACTATGACCAGCCTAATATATTACTATAACATAGCGCTTCTCAAGAATAAATGAGCCAACAAGTTAATAAATGCAATCATCTACTACTCCCTCCGTCACAGTTTATAAGGCACTTTTCAGATTTCATGCATTTTTAGAATTGAGAAGGATTAAGGCGCGTATCATTTACTGCCTAGTAGTACACCATGCATGAGTAACTAGGAGTACTAGTACTAGCTGTGTGAACGTGGGGTGGAAACCCGGGGTGTGAACATGGTGTGGAATTGGTCTCCACCAATGCATGCAAGGAGACTGCTCGTTTATTGGAGGTGGGGTTTACCGAATCATTAACTTCTCAGCTAATTAGGCGCATACAATTAACTACGCTATGGATGAAATGGAGCCAACCGCTGCATCCCTTGGTTCCAGCGATCTGGGCTAGACGCCCTATAAACTGTGACGGAGGGAGTAGTACCTCATTTCTGGTTTATAGGGCTCAATTCAAAAATCTCATCAACCAAGGTAGATGATGAGTGGTTGAATAATTTTCGTGGTTTGTAAAAGCACTCAATTAATGCGCTCATTTTCTCCAAAAAATTTGTGTTTACCAATGCATTAATTGCAATGCATGCATGCATGAAGTACATGCATTAGTCGAGTTTCTCATAATCCTTGCATGCAATGAATTAATGCACCCTGTAATCTGAGCATGTGATGGGAAACAATCAAATTGAGACTTATGAAACGGGAAACTAAATTTTTTAAGATAAGCCCTATAAACCGGAAAGGAGGGAGTATACTACTACTCCCAGCCAACGAGATTAATTAGCAAGTTCTCATCCACTTTGTTAAGTTGCGGCTGCTTGATGATCATCCAACAGGAGTTTGTGATGCCCCACACCAACGTGCTTACGGGTTGTGCTCTGACGCTAATGGCGGTGCATACCCGGGGGATTAGATGGGTTGCCATCTTGGCTATGGGGAGGTTGGCACGTGGACTGGCCAGAGCATCTACAATCAGACCCTATATATCGGTTACAAACAAAAAACAACATCCAATCGGGTTTTCCACAACCGTCCAAACGTCCGAACTGACCGACACTCTTCATATCCAATCAAAATCTAGGGCGGATACGTGTGAACATGCCCGCCACGTCGGACTGACCGCTAGGGCGCACGCCAATTTGCCCATATCCACCCTCCTCCCTTTCTTGCCTGCCACGTCGTGGAATGATTGCTATGGGAACCTGTATGCAGAAATATTCTCGTTTGCAGTAAAAGTTACTCAAAACTAGAGCAGAGGGTAAATGAGAAAATGATTTTTAACTTAAAAAGTAGGGTGGTCAATGCTTGCTTTGTAAAAGGTATAAACTATCACTATGAATCTCTGTTCAAAGGATACGGTGACAGTTCATACCCTTCATAAAGGGTGCATTGATGTCCCTATTTAGAGTGAGAGAGAAGTTAACATCTTTGGATGACACAGCTATTTAGACCGGTTGCATCGCTCCTCAGGCGATGAGGTGAAACTAAACCCCCAACCCTACCGGCCAACATGGATGTTACATCCACACTGCAAACCCCCAACCGTGCTAGGCCTGAAATTTTGTATTTGTGTGCGCTAAACTGTGTTTGACCAAAATGATAGGCGTGCATGTATTTGCATGTATTTGATGTTTTAAAATAGAGTTTATGGTTGCAAATGGCGAAATTTAAGGCCCGACTGGTCACTATTTGTGAACATATAGGGATTCAGATTAGGCAATTCGAGTTGTAGATGCTCTTACTTTTGTTGTGGCTTGTGACCGGGCCTGTCATGGCGCCGGCTCACTAGCCAGATAGAAATGGACGAGGTATTATCAAACACGTTGCTTTTTTCTGGCAAACTTGGACCTTCCAAATGAGGGCTTTCCCTGAATATCATTTAAGCTCATAGTACATATTAGGGTCATGACAAACCCTAAGAATAGAAACAACCCCGCTAAAGAAAAAGATTAAAAATAACTCTTGAAAAAAGACATGCACCCCCGACGCTAATGGGTGATCCATGTGTCAATCTTGAGAGCAAAAGTTGCTTCGGGCTTCTGAACAACTTCCGCGGCATTATCGACACCATCGCTGACTGGAGGAGGTTTGTCAATGACAAGCAGGTGCTCCGAGTACCACCAGCTAGGCAGTGCCACTACAAATATCCTGCTAGGGTAGCCATTCTCCGACTACAATAGCAATCCCTCTGGGTGTTGGAAATATGCCCTAGAGGCAATAATAAAATGGTTATTATTATATTTCTTTGTTCATGATAATTGTCTATTGTTCATGCTATAATTGTGTTATCCAGAAATCGTAATACATGTGTGAATACATAGACCACAACACGTCCCTAGTGAGCCTCTAGTTGACTAGCTCGTTGATCAAAAGATAGTCATGGTTTCCTGACTATGGACATTGGATGTCATTGATAACGGGATCACATCATTAGGAGAATGATGTGATGGACAAGACCCGATCCTAAGCATAGCTCAAAGATCGTGTAGTTCGTTTGCTGTAGCTTTTCTGAATGTCAAGTATCATTTCCTTAGACCATGAGATTGTGCAACTCCCAGATACCGTAGGAGTGCCTTGGGTGTGCCAAACGTCACAACGTAACTGGGTGACTATAAAGCTACATTACAGGTATCTCCGAAAGTGTCTGTTGGGTTGGCACGAATCGAGATTGGGATTTGTCACTATGTATGACGGAGAGGTATCTCTGGGCCCACTCGGTAATGCATCATCATAATGAGCTCACTGTGACCAAGTGGTTGATCACGGGATCATGCATTACGGTACGAGTAAAGTGACTTGCCGGTAACGAGATTGAACTAGGTATTGGGATACCGACGATCGAGTCTCGGGCAAGTATAGTACCGATTGACAAAGGGAATTGTATACGGATTGATTAAATCCTCGACATCGTGGTTCATCCGATGAGATCATCGTGGAGCATGTGGGAGCCAACATGGGTATCCAGACCCCGCTGTTGGTTATTGACCGGAGAGGCATCTCGGTCATGTCTGCATGTCTCCCGAACCCGTAGGGTCTACACACTTAAGGTTCGTGAAGAAAATATGCCCTAGAGGCAATAATAAAATTATTATTTATTCCCTTATATCATGATAAATGTTTATTATTCATACTAGAATTGTATTAACCGGAAACATAATACTTGTGTGAATACATAGACAAACAAAGTGTCACTAGTATGCCTCTACTTGACTAGCTCGTTAATCGAAGATGGTTATGTTTACTAACCATAAACAAAAGAGTTGTTATTTGATTAACGGGATCACATCATTAGGAGAATGATGTGATTGACATGACCCATTCCATTAGCTTAGCACCCGATCGTTTAGTATGTTGCTATTGCTTTCTTCATGACTATACATGTTCCTATGACTATGAGATTATGCAACTCCCGTTTGCCGGAGGAACACTTTGTGTGCTACCAAACGTCACAGGTAACTGGGTGATTATAAAGGAGCTCTACAGGTGTCTCCGAAGGTACATGTTGGGTTGGCGTATTTCGAGATTAGGATTTGTCACTCCAATTGTCGGAGAGGTATCTCTGGGCCCTCTCGGTAATGCACATCACATAAGCCTTACAAGCATTGCAACTAATGAGTTAGTTGTGACATGATGTATTACAGAACGAGTAAAGAGACTTGCCGGTAACGAGATTGAACTAGGTATTAAGATACCGACGATCGAATCTCGGGCAAGTAACATACCGATGACAAAGGGAACAACGTATGTTGTTATGTGGTCTGACCGATAAAGATCTTCGTAGAATATGTAGGAGCCAATATGGGCATCCAGGTCCCGCTATTGGTTATTGACCGGAGACGTGTCTCGGTCATGTCTACATTTTTCTCGAACCCGTAGGGTCCGCACGCTTAAGGTTTCGATGACAGTTATATTATGAGTTTATGAGTTTTGATGTACCGAAGGAGTTCGGAGTCCCGAATGAGATCGGGGACATGACGGGGAGTCACGAAATGGTTGAGACGTAAAGATTGATATATTGGATGACTATATTCGGACATTGGAAAGGTTCCGAGTGATTCGGGTATTTTTCGGAGTACCGGGTAGTTACGGGAGAAGCAATGGGCCTTGATGGGCTTTAGTGGGAGGAGGAGAAAGGGCCAAGGGGCTGCTGCACCCCCCTCCCCTCTAGTCCGAACTGGACTAGGGAAAAGGGGGCCGGCCACCTCTCCTTCTCCTCCACTTCCTTCTCCCTTCCTCCCCTCTTGGTGGACTCCTACTAGGACTTGGAGTCCTAGTAGGACTCCACATCCTGGCCGCACCTAGCCTTGGCCGGCCTCCTCCTCCTCCATCCTTTATATACTGAGGCAAGGGGCACCCCATGAAGACAAGTTGATCCACGTGATCTATTCCTTAGCCGTGTGCGGCGCCCCCTGCCACCATAGTCCTCGATAATATTGTAGCGGTGCTTAGGCGAAGCCCTGCAGCAGTAGTGCATCAAGATCGTCACCACGCCGTCGTGCTGACGGAACTCTTCCCCGAGACTTTGCTGGATCGGAGTCCGGGGATCGTCATCGAGCTGAACGTGTGCTAAAACTCGGAGGTGCCGTAGTTTCCGTGCTTGATCGGTCGGGCCGTGAAGACGTACGACTACATCAACCAAACGCTTCCATTGTCGATCTACGAGGTACGTATATCATACTCCCCCCCTCGTTGCTATGCATCACCATGATCTCGCGTGTGCGTAGGAAATTTTTTGAAATTACTACGTTACCCAACAGTGGCATCCGAGCCTAGGTTTTATGTGTTGATGTTATATGCACGAGTAGAACACAAGTGAGTTGTGGGCGATATAAGTCATACTGCTTACCAGCATGTCATACTTTGGTTCGGCGGTATTGTTGGATGAAGCGGCCCGGACCGACATTACACGTACGCTTACGCGAGACCGGTTCTCCCGACGTGCTTTGCACAAAGGTGGCTAGCGGGTGACGGTTTCTCCAAATTTAGTTGAACCGAGTGTGGCTACGCCCGGTCCTTGCGAAGGTTAAAACAGCACCAACTTGACAAACTATCGTTGTGGTTTTGATGCGTAGGTAAGATTGTTTCTTGCTTAAGCCCGTAGCAGCCACGTAAAACTTGCAACAACAAAGTAGAGGACATCTAACTTGTTTCTGCAGGGCATGTTATGATGTGATATGGTCAAAACGTGATGAGATATAAGTTGTTGTATGAGATGATCATGTTTTGTTAAAGTTATTGGCAACTGGGAAAAGCCTTATGGTTGTCTCTTTATTGCATAAGATGCAAGCGCCAAATAATTGCTTTACTTTATCGCTATGCGATAGCAATAGTTGCAAGAGCAATAGTTGGCGAGACGACCGTGTGACGACACATTGATATAGATCAAGATGATGGAGATCATGGTGTCATGCCGGTGACGATAGAGATCATGACAGTACTTTGGAGATGGAGATCAAAGGCGCAAGATGATGATGGCCATATCATGTCACATATTTTGATTGCATATGATGTTTATCTTTTATACATCTTATTTTGCTTAGTTTGACGGTAGCATTATAAGATGATCTCTCACTAATTATCAAGAAGTGTTCTCCCTGAGTATGCACCATTGCCAAAGTTCGTCGTGCCCAGACACCAAGTGATGATCGGGTGTGATAAGCTCTACGTCCATCTACAACGGGTGTAAGCCAGTTTTGCACACGCAGAATACTCGGGTTATACTTGACGAGCCTAGCATATACAGATATGGCCTCGGAACACGGAGACCGAAAGGTCGAGCGTGAATCATATAGTAGATATGATCAACATAACGATGTTCACCATTGAAAACTACTCCATCTCACGTGATGATCGGTTATGATTTAGTTGATTTGGATCACGTGATCACTTAGAGGATTAGAGGGATGTCTATTTAAGTGGGAGTTCTTAAGTAATATGATTAAATTGAACTTAAATTTATCATGACCTTAGTCCTGGTAGTATTTTTCCAATCATGTTGTAGATCAATAGCTCGCGTTGTTGCTTCCCTGTGTTTATTTTGATATGTTCCTAGAGAAAATTGTGTTGAAAGATGTTAGTAGCAAAGATGCGGATTGGATCCGTGATCTGAGGTTTATCCTCATTGCTGCACAGAAGAATTATGTCCTTGATGCACCGCTAGGTGACGGACCTATTGCAGGAGCAGATGCAGACGTTATGAACGTTTGGCTAGCTCAATATGATGATTACTTGATAGTTTAGTGCACCATGCTTAATGGCTTAGAATCGGGACTTCAAAGACGTTTTGAACGTCATGGAGCATATGAGATGTTCCAGGAGTTGAAGTTAATATTTCAAGCAAATACTTGAGTTGAGAGATATGAAAGTCTCCAACAAGTTCTATAGCTAAAAGATGGAGGAGAATCGCTCAACTAGTGAGCATGTGCCCAGATTGTCTGAGTACAACAATCGCTTGAATCAAGTGGGAGTTAATCTTCCAGATAAGATAGTGATTGACAGAATTCTCTAGTCACCATCACCAAGTTAGTAGAACTTTGTGATGAACTATGATATGCAAGGGATAACGGAAACGATTCCCAAGCTCTTCGTAATGCGGAAATTGATGAAGGTAGAAATCGAGAAAAACATCAAGTGTTGATGGTAGACAAGACCACTAGTTTCAAGAAAAGGGCAGAGGGAAGAAGGGGAACTTCAAGAAGAACAACAAGCAAGTTGCTGCTCAAGTGAAGAAGCCCAAGTCTGGTCCTAAGCCTAAGACTAAGTGTTTCTACTACAAAGGGACTGGTCACTAGAAGCGGAACTACCCCAAGTGATTGGCAGATAAGAAGGATGGCAAAGTGAACATAAGTATATTTGATATACATGTTATTGATGTGTACTTTACTAGTGTTTATAGCAACCCCTCAGTATTTGATACTAGTTCAGTTGCTAAGATTAGTAACTTGAAACGGGAGTTGCAGAATAAACAGAGACTAGTTAAGGGTGAAGTGACGATGTGTGTTGGAAGTGGTTCCGAGATTGATATGATCATCATCGCACACTCCCTATACTTTCGGGATTAGTGTTGAACCTGAATAAGTGTTATTTGGTGTTTGTGTTGAGCATGAATATGATTTGATCATGTTTATTGTAATACGGTTATTCATTTAAGTAAGAGAATAAATTGTTGTTCTGTTTACATGAATAAAACCTTATATGGTTACACACCCAATGAAAATAGTTCGTTGGATCTCGATCGTAGTGATACACATAATCATAATATTGAAACCAAAAGATGCAAAGTTAATAATGATAGTGCAACTTATTTGTAGCACTGCCATTTAGGTCATATTGGTGTAAAGCGCGTGAAGAAACTCCATGCTGATGGGATTTTGGAATCACTTGATTATGAATCACTTGATGCTTGCGAACCATGCCTCATGGGCAAGATGACTAAAACTCCGTTCTCCGGAGCGAGCAACTGACTTATTGGAAATAATACATACTGATGTATGCGGTCCGACGAGTGTTAAGACTCACGACAAGTATCGTTATTTTCTGAACTTCACAGATGATTTGAGCAGATATGGGTATATCTACTTGATGAAACATAAGTCTGAAACATTTGAAAAGTTCAAAGAATTTCAGAGTGAAGTGCAAAATCATCGTGACAAGAAAATAAAGTTTCTACGATTTGATCGCGGAGACAAATATTTGAGTTACGAGTTTGGTCTTCAATTAAAACAATGTGAAATAGTTTCACTACTCACGCCACCTGGAACACCATAGTGTAATGGTGTGTCCGAACGTCATAACCGTACTTTATTAGATATAGTGCGATCTATGATGTCTCTTACCGATCTACCATTATCGTTTTGGGGTTATGCATTAGAGACAGCTGCATTCACGTTAAATAGGGCACCATCTAAGTCCGTTGAGATGACACAATCTGAACTGTGGTTTGGCAAGAAACCAAAGTTGTCGTTTCTTAAAGTTTGGGGTTGTGATGCTTATATGAAAAAGTTTTAAATCGGAGAAATATGTCTTCATAGGATACCCAAAGGAGACTGTTGGGTACACCTATCACAAATCCGAAGGCAAGACTTTTGTTGCTAAATTCGGAGTTTTTCTAGAGAAGGAGTTTCTCTCGAAAGAAGTGAGTGGGAGGAAAGTAGAACTTGATGAGGTAATTGTACCTGCTCCCTTATTGGAAAGTAGTTCATCACAGAAATCTGTTCCTGTGACTACTACACCAATTAGTGAGGAAGCTAATGATGATGATCATGTAACTTAAGATCAAGTTACTACCAAATCTCGTAGGTAAACCAGAGTGAGATCCGCACCAGAGTGGTACGGTAATCCTGTTCTGGAGGTCATGTTACTAGACCATGACGAACTTGCGAACTATGAGGAAGCGATGATGAGCCCAGATTCCGCGAAATGGTTTGAGGCCATGAAATCTGAGATATGATCCATGTATGAGAACAAAGTATGGACTTTGGTTGACTTGCCCGATGATCGGTAGGCCATAGAAAATAAATGGTTCTTCAAGAGGAAGACGGACGTTGATAGTAGTGTTACTATCTACAAAGCTAGAATTGTCGCAAAAGGTTTTCGACAAGTTCAAGGTGTTGACTACGATGAGATTTTCTCACTCGTATCTATGCTTAAGTCTGTCCGAATCATGTTAGCAATTGCCGCATTTTATGAAATCTGGCAAATGGATAAACAAAACTGCATTCCTTAATGGATTTACTAAAGAAGAGTTGTATACGATGCAACTAGAAGGTTTTGTCGATCCTAAAGGTGTTAACTAAATATGCAAGCTCCAGCGATCCATCTATGGACTGGTGCAAGAATCTCGGAGTTGGAATATGCGCTTTGATAAGTTGATCAAAGCATATAGTTTTATACAGACTTGCGGTGAAGCCTGTATTTACAACAAAGTGAGTGGGAGCACTACAACATTTCTGATAAGTATATGTGAACAACATATTGTTGATCGGAAATAATGTATAATTTTCTGGAAAGCATAAAGGAATATTTGAAAGGAGTTTTTCAAAGGAATACCTCAGTAAAGCTGCTTACATATTGAGCATCAAGATCTATAGAGATAGATCAAGACGCTTGATAAGTTTTTCAGTGAGTACATACCTTGACAAGATTTTGAAGTAGTTCAAAATGGAACAGTCAAAGAAAGAGTTCTTGCCTGTGTTGCAAGGTGTGAAATTGAGTAAGACTCAAAGCCCGACCACGGCAGAAGATAGAAATAAAATGAAAGTCATTCCCTATGCCTCAGCCATAGGTTCTATAAAGTATGCCATGATGTGTACCAGATCTATTGTATACCCTACACTGTGTTAAGCAAGGGAGTACAATAGTGATCTAAGAGTATATCACTGGACAGCGGTCAAAATTATCCTTAGTGGAATAAGGAAATATTTCTCAATTATGGAGGTGACAAAAAAGTTCATCGTAAAAAGTTACGTCGATGCAAGTTTTGACACAGATCTGGATGACTCTAAGTCTCGATCTAGATACATATTGAAAGTGGGAGCAATAAGCTAGAGTAGCTCTGTGCAGAGCATTGTTGACATAGAAATTCGCAAAATACTTACGGATCTGAATGTGGCAGACCCGTTGACTAAAATTATCTCATAAGCAAAACATGATCACACCTTAGTACTCTTTGGGTGTTAATCACATAGCAATGTGAACTAGATTACTGACTCTAGTAAACCCTTTTGGGTGTTGATCACATACCGATGTGAACTATGGGTGTTAATCACATGGTGATGTGAACTATTGCTGTTAAATCACATGGCGATGTGAACTAGATTATTGACTCTAGTGCAAGTGGGAGACTGAAGGAAATATGCCCTAGAGGCAATAATAAAATTATTATTTATTTCCTTATATCATGATAAATGTTTATTATTCATGCTAGAATTGTATTAACCGGAAACATAATACTTGTGTGAATACATAGACAAACAAAGTGTCACTAGTATGCCTCTACTTGACTAGCTCGTTAATCGAAGATGGTTATGTTTCCTAACCACAAACAAAAGAGTTGTTATTTGATTAACGGGATCACATCATTAGGAGAATGATGTGATTGACATGACCCGTTCCATTAGCTTAGCACCCGATCGTTTAGTATGTTGCTATTGCTTTCTTCATGACTTATACATGTTCCTATGACTATGAGATTATGCAACTCCCGTTTGCCGGAGGAACACTTTGTGTGCTACCAAACGTCACAATGTAACTGGGTGATTATAAAGGAGCTCTATAGGTGTCTCCGAAGGTACATGTTGGGTTGGCATATTTCGAGATTAGGATTTGTCACTCCGATTGTCGGAGAGGTATCTCTGGGCCCTCTCGGTAATGCACATCACATAAGCCTTGCAAGCATTGCAACTAATGAGTTAGTTGTGAGATGATGTATTACGGAACGAGTAAAGAGACTTGCCGGTAACGAGATTGAACTAGGTATTAAGATACCAACGATCGAATCTCGGGCAAGTAACATACCGATGACAAAGGGAACAACGTATGTTGTTATGCGGTCTGACCGATAAAGATCTTCATAGAATATGTAGGAGCCAATATGGGCATCCAGGTCCCGCTATTGGTTATTGACCGGAGACGTGTCTCGGTCATGTCTACATTGTTCTCGAACCCGTAGGGTCCGCACGCTTAAGGTTTCGATGACAGTTATATTATGAGTTTATGAGTTTTGATGTACCGAAGGAGTTCAGAGTCCCGGATGAGATCGGGGACATGACGAGGAGTCTCGAAATGGTCGAGACATAAAGATTGATATATTGGACGACTATATTCGGACATCGGAAAGGTTCCAAGTGATTCGGGTATTTTTCGGAGTACCGGGTAGTTACGGGAGAAGCAATGGGCCTTGATGGGCTTTAGTGGGAAGAGGAGAAAGGGCCAAGGGGCTGCTGCGCCCCCCCCCCCTCCCCTCTAGTCCGAATTGGACTAGGGAAAAGGGGGTCGGCCACCTCTCCTTCTCCTCCACTTCCTTCTCCCTTCCTCCCCTCTTGGTGGACTCCTACTAGGACTTGGAGTCCTAGTAGGACTCCACATCCTGGCCGCACCTAGCCTTGGCCGGCCTCCTTCTTCTCCATCCTTTATATACTGAGGCAAGGGGCACCCCATGAAGACAAGTTGATCCACGTGATCTATTCCTTAGCCGTGTGCGGCGCCCCCTTCCACCATAGTCCTCGATAATATTGTAGCGGTGCTTAGGCGAAGCCCTGCAGCAGTAGTGCATCAAGATCGTCACCACGCCATTGTGTTGACGGAACTCTTCCCCGACACTTTGCTGGATCGGAGTCCGGGGATCGTCATCGAGCTGAACGTGTGCTAAAACTCGGAGGTGCCGTAGTTTCGGTGCTTGATCGGTCGGGCCGTGAAGACGTACGACTACATCAACCAAACGCTTCCGTTGTCGATCTACGAGGTACGTAGATCATACTCCCCCCCCCTCGTTGCTATGCATCACCATGATCTTGCGTGTGCGTAGGAATTTTTTTGAAATTACTACGTTACCCAACAGTTCGGTGACGCTAGGTTTGTAAAGATATTAGCATACGGTAACCCGAAAGTTGTTCGGAGTCCCGGATGAGATCCCGAACGTCACGAGGAGTTCTGGAATGGTTCGGAGGTGAAGATTTATATATAGGAAGTCAAGTTTCGGCCATCGGGAAAGTTTCGGGGTAACCGGTATTGTACCGGGACCACCGGAAGGGTCCCGGGGGTCCACCGGTTGGGGCCACCTATCCCGAAGGGCCCCATGGGTTGAAGTGGGAGGGGAACCAGCCCCTAGTGGGCTGGTGCGCCCCCCTTGGGCCTCCCCTGCGCCTAGGGTTGGAAACCCTAGGGGTGGGGGCGCCACCCTTGGCTTGGGGGGCCAGGCACCCCCTTGGCCGCCGCCCCCCTAGGAGATTGGATCTCCTAGGGCCGGAGCCCCCCCTAGGCACCCTATATATAGTGGGGGGAGGGAGGGCAGCCGTACCCAAGCCCTGGCCTCTCCCTCTCCCTCCCGTAACACTCCTCTGTCTCCCTTGCGCTTGGCGAAGCCCTGCCGAGATCACTGTTGCTTCCACCACCACGCCGTCGTGCTGCTGGATCTTCATCAACCTATCCTTTCCCCTTGCTGGATCAAGTTGGAGGAGACGTCTTCCCAACCGTACGTGTGTTGAACGCGGAGGTGTTGTCTGTTCGGCACTTGGTCATCAGTGATTCGTATCACGTCGAGTACGACTACATCAACCCCGTTTTCTTGAACGCTTCCACGCGCGATCTACAAGGGTATGTAGATGCACTCCTCTCTCCCTCGTTGCTAGATGACTCCATAGATTGATCTTGGTGATGTGTACAAAATTTTAAAATTCTGCTACGTTCCCCAACAGTGGCATCATGAGCTAGGTCTATGCGTAGTTACTATGCACGAGTAGAACACAAAGCAGTTGTGGGCGTCAATATTATCAATTATCTTGCCGTTACTAGTATTATCTTGATTCGACGGCATTGTGGGATGAAGCGTCCCAGACCAACCTTACACGTACGCTTACGTGAGACCGGTTCCACCGACTGACATGCACTAGTTGCATAAGGTGGCTGGCGGGTGTCTGTCTCTCCCACTTTAGTCGGATCTGATTCGATGAACAGGGTCCTTATCAAGGGTAAATAGAAATTGGCAATTCATGTTGTGGTTTTGGCGTAGGTAAGAAACGTTCTTTCTAGAAACCTATAGCAGCCATGTAAAAACTTGCAACAACAATTAGAGGATGTCTAACTTGTTTTTGCAGCAAGTGTTTTGTGATGTGATATGGCCAAAGGATGTTATGAATGATATATGTGATGTATGAGATGATCATGTTCTTGTAATAGGAATCACGACTTGCATGTCGATGAGTATGACAACCGGCAGGAGCCATAGGAGTTGTCTTTATTTATTTATGACCTGCGTGTCAACACAAACGTCATGTAATTACTTTACTTTATCGCTAAAGCGTTAGCCATAGTAGTAGAAGTAATAGATGACGAGACAACTTCAATAAGACACGATGATGGAGATCATGATGATGGAGATCATGGTGTCATGCCGGTGATAACGATGATCATGGAGCCCCGAATATGGAGATCAAAAGGAGCAAATGATATTGGCCATATCATGTCACTATTTGATTGCATGTGATGTTTATCATGTTTTACATCTTATTTTCTTAGAACGACGGTAGCTTAAATAAGATGATCCCTCATAATAATTTCAAGAAAGTGTTCCCCCTAACTGTGCACCGTTGCGAAGGTTCATTGTTTCGAAGCACCACATGATGATCGGGTGTGATAGATTCTAACGTTCGAATACAACGGGTGTAAGCCAGATTTACACATGCAATACACTTAGGTTGACTTGACGAGCCTAGCATGTACATACATGGCCTCGGAACACGGAAGACCGAAAGATCGAGCATGAGTCGTATAGAAGATACGATCAACATGAAGATGTTCACCGATGTTGGCTAGTCCGTCTCACGTGATGATCGGACACAGCCTAGTTAACTCGGATCATGTTTCACTTAGATGACTGGAGGGATGTCTATCTGAGTGGGAGTTCATTAAGTAATTTGATTAGATGAACTTAATTATCGTGAACTTAGTCTAAAATCTTTACAATATCTCTTGTAGATCAAATGGCCCATGTTGTCCTTAACTTCAACGTGTTCCTAGAGAAAACCAAGCTGAAAGACGATGGCAGCAACTATACGGACTGGGTCCGGAACCTGAGGATCATCCTCATAGCTGCCAAGAAAGATTATGTCCTAGAAGCACCGCTAGGTGACGCACCTGTCCCAGAGAACCAAGATGTTATGAACGCTTGGCAGTCACGTGCCGATGATTACTCCCTCGTTCAGTGCGGCATGCTTTACAGCTTAGAACCGGGGCTGCAAATGCGTTTTGAGAGACACGGAGCATATGAGATGTTCGAAGAGCTGAAAATGGTTTTCCAAGCTCATGCCTGGGTTGAGAGATTTGAAGTCTCCGACAAGTTCTTCAGCTGTAAGATGGAGGAAAATAGTTCTGTCAGTGAGCACATACTCAAAATGTCTGGGTTGCATAACCGCTTGACTCAGTTGGGAGTTAATCTCCCGGATGACGCGGTCATTGACAGAATCATTCAGTCGCTCCCACCGAGCTATAAGAGCTTTGTGATGAACCTCAATATGCAGGGGATGGAAAAGACCATTCCTGAGGTATATTCAATGCTGAAATCAGCAGAGGTGGAAATCAAAAAGGAACATCAAGTGTTGATGGTGAATAAAACCACTAAGTTCAAGAAAGGCAAGGGTAAGAAGAACTTCAAGAAGGACGGCAAGGGAGTTGCCGCGCCTAGTAAGCAAGCTGTCGGGAAGAAGCCAAAGAATGGACCCAAGCCTAAGATTGAGTGTTTTTATTACAAGGGAAGTGGTCACTGGAAGCGGAACTGCCCCAAATACTTAGCGAATAAGAAGGCTGGCAACACTAAAGGTATATGTGATATACATGTAATTGATGTGTACCTTACCAGTACTCGTAGTAGCTCCTGGGTATTTGATACCGGTGCGGTTGCTCACATTTGTAACTCAAAGCAGGAGCTACGGAATAAGCGGAGACTGGCGAAGGACGAGGTGACGATGCGCGTCGGGAATGGTTCCAAGGTCGATGTGATCGCCGTCGGCACGCTGCCTCTGCATTTACCTACGGGATTAGTTTTAAACCTCAATAGTTGTTATTTAGTGCCAGCTTTGAGCATGAACATTGTATCAGGATCTCATTTAATTCGAGATGGCTACTCATTTAAATCCGAGAATAATGGTTGTTCTATTTATATGAGAGATATGTTTTATGGTCATGCTCCAATGGCGAATGGTTTATTCTTAATGAATCTCGAGCGTAATGTTACACATATTCATAGTGTGAATACCAAAAGATGTAAAGTTGATAATGATAGTCCCACATACTTGTGGCACTGTCACCTTGGTCACATAGGTGTCAAACGCATGAAGAAGCTCCATACAGATGGACTTTTGGAGTCTCTTGATTACGAATCATTTGACACGTGCGAACCATGCCTCATGGGTAAAATGACCAAGACTCCGTTCTCAGGAACAATGGAGCTAGCAACCAACTTATTGGAAATCATACATACTGATGTGTGCGGTCCAATGAGTGTT
This sequence comes from Triticum aestivum, assembly GCF_018294505.1. Lineage (NCBI taxonomy): Eukaryota > Viridiplantae > Streptophyta > Magnoliopsida > Poales > Poaceae > Triticum > Triticum aestivum. The sequence continues at coordinate 168,513,207 of NC_057812.1, forward strand.
GAGGCTCGCGGTGGCTATCGTTATGTTCCCACCCTCACTGATGACTTAAGTAGATATGGGTATATCTACTTAATGAAACACAAGTCTGAGACCTTTGAAAAGTTCAAGGAATTTCAGAGTGAGGTTGAGAATCAACATGACAGGAAAATCAAGTTCTTACGATCAGATCGTGGGGGAGAATACTTGAGTCACGAATTTGGCACACACTTAAGAAAATGTGGAATAGTTTCACAGCTCACGCCGCCTGGAACACCTCAGTGTAATGGTGTGTCCGAACGTCGTAATCGCACTCTATTGGATATGGTGCGATCTATGATGTCTCTTACCGATTTACCGCTGTCATTTTGGGGCTATGCTTTAGAGACTGCCGCATTCACTTTAAATAGGGCTCCGTCGAAATCCGTTGAGATGACACCGTATGAATTATGGTTTGGGAAGAAACCTAAGCTGTCGTTTCTAAAAGTTTGGGGATGCGATGCTTATGTCAAGAAACTTCAACCTGAAAAGCTCGAACCCAAGTCGGAAAAATGCGTCTTCATAGGATACCCTAAAGAAACTGTTGGGTATACCTTCTATCTCTGATCCGAAGGCAAGATCTTTGTTGCCAAGAATGGGTCCTTTCTAGAGAAAGAGTTTCTCTCGAAAGAAATAAGTGGGAGGAAAGTAGAACTTGATGAAGTGTTACCTCTTGGACCGGTAAGTGGCGCAGCTCAAGAAAATGTTCCTGAGGTGCCTGCACCGACTAGAGAGGAAGTTAATGATGATGATCATGAAACTTCAGATCAAGTTACTACTGAACTTCGTAGGTCCACAAGGACATGTTCCGCACCAGAGTGGTACGGCAACCCTGTCTTGGAAATCATGTTGTTAGACAACAGTGAACCTTCGAACTATGAAGAAGCGATGGCGGGCCCGGATTCCGACAAATGGCTGGAAGCCATGAAATCCGAGATATGATCCATGTATGAAAACAAAGTATGGACTTTAACTGACTTGCCCGATGATCGGCGAGCCATAGAAAATAAATGAATCTTTAAGAAGAAGACAGACGTGGATGGTAATGTGACCATCTATAAAGCTCGGCTTGTCGCTAAGGGTTATCGACAAGTTCAAGGGGTTGACTACGATGAGACTTTCTCACCCGTAGCGAAGCTGAAGTCCGTCCGAATCATGTTAGCAATTGCCACATTCTATGATTATGAGATATGGCAAATGGACGTCAAAACGGCATTCCTTAAGGAAGAATTGTATATGATGTAGCCAAAAAGGACTAAGGATATGTTTCTCGTTTATGGAGGTGGCGAAGAGCTCGTCGTAAAGGGTTACATTGATGCTAGCTTCGACACAGATCTGGATGACTCTAAGTCACAAACCGGATACGTGTATATTTTGAATGGTGGGGCAGTAAGCTGGTGCAGTTGCAAGCAAAGCATTGTGGCGGGATCTACATGTGAAGCGGAGTACATGGCAGCCTCGGAGGTAGCACAAGAAGCAGTCTGGGTGAAGGAGTTCATTACCGACCTAGGAGTCATACCCAATGCGTCGGTCCCGATGACTCTCTTCTGTGACAACACTGGAGCTATTACCCTTGCCAAGGAGCCCAGGTTTCATAGGAAGACCAGGCATATCAAGCGTCGCTTCAACTCCATTCGTGAAAGTGTTCAAAATGGAGACATAGAGATTTGTAAAGTACATATGGACCTGAATGTGGCAGATCCGTTGACTAAACCTCTCCCTAAAGCAAAACATGATCAACACCAGAACTACATGGGTGTTCGATTCATCACAATGTAACTAGACTATTGACTCTAGTGAAAGTGGGAGACTGTTGGAAATATGCCCTAGAGGAAAAAATAAAATGGTTATTATTATATTTCTTTGTTCATGATAATTGTCTATTGTTCATGCTATAATTGTGTTATCTGAAAATCGCAATACATGTGTGAATACATAGACCACAACACATCCCTAGTGAGCCTCTAGTTGACTAGCTCGTTGATCAAAAGATAGTCATGGTTTCCTGACAGATAACGGGATCACATCATTAGGAGAATGATGTGATGGACAAGACCCAATCCTAAGCATAGCTCAAAGATCGTGTAGTTCGTTTGCTGTAGATTTTCTGAATGTCAAGTATCATTTCCTTAGACCATGAGATTGTGCGACTCCCGAATACCGTAGGAGTGCCCTGGGTGTGCCAAACGTCACAACGTAACTGGGTGACTATAAAGGTACATTACAGGTATCTCCGAAAGTGTCTGTTGGGTTGGCACGAATCGAGACTGGGATTTGTCACTCCGTATGACGAAGAGGTATCTCTGGGCCCACTCGGTAATGCATCATCATAATGAGCTCAATGTGACCAAGTGGTTGATCACGGGATCGTGCATTACGGTACGAGTAAAGTGACTTTCCGGTAACGAGATTGAACTAGGTATTGGGATACCGACGATCGAGTCTCGGGCAAGTAACGTACCGATTGACAAAGGGAATTGTATAAGGATTGATTGAATCCTCGACATCATGGTTCATCCGATGAGATCATCGTGGAGCATGTGGGAGCCAACATGGGTATCCAGATCCCGTTGTTGGTTATTGACCGGAGAGGCATCTCGGTCATGTCTGCATGTCTCCCGAACCCGTAGGGTCTACACACTTAAGGTTCGGTGATGCTAGGGTTGTAGAGATATTAGCATACGGTAACCCGAAAGTTGTTCGGAATCCCGGATGAGATCTCGGACGTCACGAGGAGTTCCAGAATGGTCCGGAGGTGAAGATTTATATATAGGAAGTCAAGTTTCGGCCATCAGAAAAGTTTCAGGGGTAATCGGTATTGTACCGGGACCACCGGAAGGGTCCCGGGGGTCCACCGGGTGGGGCCACCTATCCCGGAGGGCCCCATGGGCTGAAGTGGGAGGGGAACCAGCCCCTAGTGGGCTGGTGCGCCCCCCTTGGGCCTCCCCTGCGCCTAGGGATGGAAACCCTAGGGGTGGGGGCGCCACCCTTGCATTGGGGGGCAAGGCACCCCCTTGGCCGCCGCCCCCTAGGAGATTGGATCTCCTAGGGCCGGCGCCCCCCTAGGCACCCTATATATAGTGGGGGGGAGGGAGGGCAGCCGTACCCAAGCCCTGGCCTCTCCCTCTCCCTCCCGTGACACTCCTCCGTCTCCCTTGCGCTTGGCGAAGCCCTGCCGAGATCACCGTTGCTTCCACCACCACGCCGTCATGCTGCTGGATCTTCATCAACCTCTCCTTTCCCCTTGCTGGATCTAGTTGGAGGAGACGTCTTCCCAACCGTACGTGTGTTGAACGTGGAGGTGTTGTCCGTTCGGCACTTGGTCATCAGTGATTTGGATCACGTCGAGTACGACTCCATCAACCCCGTTCTCTTGAACGCTTCCACGCGCGATCTATAAGGGTATGTAGATGCACTCCTCTCTCCCTCGTTGCTAGATGACTCCATAGACAGATCTTGGTGATGCGTAGAAAATTTTAAAATTCTGCTACGTTCCCCAACACTAGGATCACAGAGTATGGAGTTACCACTGTGGTAAGTGTAAGTGCATCTAGTGCCACCCCTAGTTGGTTTTGGAGTATTGACGACAAACCTAGTTGAGGGACTAATGTGTTCGTGAGAATTGCAGGATAACACAGGTAGAAGTCCCTCATTGATTCGGTTTTACTACCAGAGATGACCCCTAAAAATGTATGAAGACATTGAAGTCAAAGGTGGTATATGAAGATATTCACATTGAAGACTATGACAAAAGAAGACACGTTATGAAGCCTATGGAGCTCGAAGACTTAGATCTTTCGTAGTTCTTTTTCTTTTGTGTTGAGTCATAGGAACCACCGTACTGTTAAGTGGGGTCCAGGAGAACCAGTCAGAATGACTGAAGTGATGCCTAAACCAAAAACCTATGTCTTCGAGTGAAGACAATGAGAGCGAATCTTGTCCAGAGCCGGACAAGTCAGCTTTGCTTGTAGCCCAAGTAAAGTTGCCATGAGAGTTTGAAATCTGACCGTTGAGACACGTGTCAGTTCCTTAGTGACCGAGGGTCATTTCGGACAAATCAGGTCGGGTTGCCAAGTGGCTATAAATAGCCCACCCCCTACAACCATAAACGGTTGGCTGCTCAGATTTCAGTGCACGGCTTTTGTCGTTTGAGAGCAACCCACCTCGAAGCCTTTGAGAGAAAATTCCTAGCGAGGAGAAAGCCCTAACCACCCAGAGCCAGAGTAAATTGGGCATCACTTAAGTCTTCTTGTCTGTGTGATCTGAAGACTTATTACACTTGAGGACTGTGCATCCCCAGACGGTTAGGCGTCGCGTTCAGAGCATCCAAGAGACATTGTGGATTGCCAGTGAACGAAGTATGTGAAGGTTTGGGAGTCTACCTTGAAGACTTACCAGAGTGATTGGGCGAGGACTATGTGACCTTAGCTCAAGGAGATTACGGTGAGGACTTGTGTCCTGAGCTGCGTGTTCAGGACTGGGTGTCCGGGACTGTGTGTCCTAAGGTTTAAATACCTAGCCGCTCCAACCAGACGTACAGTTGTCACAGGAACTAGAACTGGTCCAACACATCATTGTCTTCAACGAGTCACTGGTTTCATCTTCACTTCCTTTTTCTTACTGTTACTCATTGTGAAGCCATTGCATGCTTGCTCTATCTTTTGAATTCTCAACGTGAATGTATGATCTGTTTGGCTTCATAACTTCTTCCTACCTGATCCTTTTTACACTGCAGCTATTTGTCATTGTGCTTTCACTCTATTGAATACTTGACCATGGCTTGCCTAGTGTAATCTAACTTCCGCTGCATAGTAATAGGCATATCTTCGCTGTCTGTCTTCATAACTCCCACGTTTTGAAGACTTTCATAAAAATCGCCTATTCACCCCCCCCCTCTAGTCGATATAACGCACTTTCAATTGGTATCAGATCTAGGTGCTCCCTTGTTCTGTGTGATTCGGTTTAACCACCTGGAGTTTTAGCTATGTCGACTGCAGGGATAATCAATGTCTCCGCTGCGTGCCCCGTCTTCGATGGAACTGAATATCCCTACTGGAAGAATAAGATGCGCATGCATCTTGAAGCCATTGACGTCGACCTATGGTATGTCGTCGAGAACGGCGTTCCCAAGGCTGGAGAAGGTGTCACTGCTGCTGATGTCAAGAAGTTCACTCAACTGGACTCTACTGCCAAGAATATCATCTGCGGTCAACTGACCAAAGGACAGTATGGCCGTGTGAGTGCCTTGAAGACATCCAAGCTGGTCTGGGACTGGCTCTCCAAGGTCAATGAAGGCATCTCAACCCAGAGAGATTAGAGAATTAGTGTTCTTCGCAACCTCTTCAACCGCTTCAAGCGAAATGACAATGAGAATGTCCAGCACACATTTGACCGGCTCACTGACATCACAAATAAGCTTCAAGCCCTCAGCGCCACTGAGATCACCAAACATGAAATTGTCAAGATGCTGCTAAGATCACTTGATAGTTTGTTTGACATCCTAGCCCTGATGATCCAAGAACGTCCTGATTTCAAGACACTCGATCCGTCTGACATACTTGAGAGGCTCAACACACATGAGTTTCAGCTTTCTGAGAAAAGAGATATCTACGGACCAAACTATGGGCGAACTCGTGCCTTGAAAGCAAAAGCTATTTCCTCATCTGAAAAAGAATCTGACAGCAGTTCTGATGATCCTGAAGACATTGGAAGGGAACTTGCAATGCTTTTGAAGAAGTTCCAAAAGTTCACCAAGAAGAAAGGCTTCAGAAAGTCTTCACGATCAAGCTCAAGGAATGATGAAGCTTCTGCTCATGACTACAAGAAGAAAACATGCCACAAGTGCAAGAAAACTGGACACTTTATCTCTGAGTGTCCACAATGGGACAATGAGAACAGAAGGAAGAAGAAGAGCAAGGAATATGACTCTGACGACAAGAAGAAGAAGAAATACTCAAAGTCTTCTTCCAAGTCTTCCTCAAAGTCTTCATCACACAAGAAGAGCTCATCTGGCAAGGCACGTGCGTTTGTTGGCAAGGAAATGGATTCTGAGGAGGAGTCTGCTTCTGAGGAGGCAGAGGTGGAGTCTGAGGAGGAGTCTGATTCTGGCGTTGCAAGTCTGGCTACAGCATATGTCGCCAAGTCCATCTTCAACACTGAAGACAATGACTTCATCACCGACACCGATGCAAATGACAAGCACGACTCCACTCCTACCTACTGCTTCATGGCACGCGGTGCCAAGGTAAACACATGCACTACTCGCTATCAAACATCCAGTGATGATGACTCTGATTGTGATTCAAAACCCAGAACACTTGCTAAAATTGCAACTGAACAACAAAAAGCCATGGAACATATTCAAAAACTGTTAGACAGAAGCGATGATCTGTTGGGTGCTGAAATGACTCGATCTGAATCCTTAATTGAAGACATAAAAAATCTTCACGTTAAGTATCAGGAACTTGAAGATCGTCTTGATACTCTCTCAACAACTCATGAAAAGCTTTCCTATGATTATCTTCAAAGGAAGCAAGAACTTGAGAAATTGAGAGCGGCTCATGAAGATCTTCAAAAGGAAAATGAGTCACTTCACGCCGAACAGATCAGTTCCGCTCAGGAAGAATTTGAACCACCATGTCTTAAATGCATTGAGCGTGATAATGCTACTTCTGTTGCTGAATGTTCCACTGCTACTGCTGTTGCAATATCTTCAATTGTTGATGTGGTAACTAACCCCTCTGCTGAGGATACCACTGCTATTCTTGATGAGAATGCTAGGTTGAAGACATTGCTTGAAACAGGGATGTACAAAAGACTCAAAGGGCATCAGACGCTATGTGATGTCCTGCAAAAGCAGATTCTGAACCGAAACCCTAGGAAAGAGGGTGTTGGGTTCGTAAGGAAAATAAATGCAGATGGCTCTTACTGGAAACCTGAGCAGTACCCCAAAACCACATGGGTTGCTGCAAAGGAACTTTCAGCAGATCCATCCAATTTATCTGGCTTCACTTGTGCTAACCCCATTATCATTGATGAATCCTTTGATGCAAACTATAAACTGTTTAAGAATCAGAATGGTGAAGTGTTTGCCAGGTACATCGGTACTAACTGCAGGAATGGACCGCCTATGAAGAAGATCTGGGTTCCGAAAAAGGGTCTGGAAAATCTTCCTGTGAATGTCTTCATGACACCTCACTTGAAGAAGACAAACCTCAGAACAAAGGCTTCATACGGTCCAAAGGCTTCATACAAACAGAGGACTCACCTGAGTCACACTAACGCAAATGTTTTGCAGGGAAACCATACTCAGGCATATGAATATGAGAGCGGTTCATCAAACCGTCATGTTCATATGACCAAAAATTATTCTGCTTATTCTTATGAGTACTATTGTCCACCTGCAAGACTGTTTGCTAAGGCTTCAAAGCCAAAATTTTCAGATGCTGCACTTAGACTTATTGCTTCTAAGCCACCCTTGAAGATGTGGGTGGTTAAGAAGGCGTAACTCTCTCTTGCAGGGAAAGGTCTCTAGCAGAAAACCAAAATCTTCTGACGCTATTGCTGGGGACCTTAAAAATCTTGTAGGGCGCAAGATAAAATGCCCGAATGGCATCATTATGTACTTCGTTCCTGAATCGCATGCTACTCTCCCTATTAGTCCTAATCTGGATCTAAGTTTTCATAACCCACTGGTTCGTCAAATGTTTTTGCTTCACAATTCTCTTCATGAAGCCTATCCCCCTAACTGCACTTTAGGGTACGACACCAGCGTCTTCAAAGTCTTCAGAATGGATTATTGACAGTGGGTGTACAAATCACATGACTGGCAAAAGAAGCCTTCTTATGGACTCAACCTTACGTCCATCCGACAAGAGCCACATCACATTTGCTGACACTGGTAAAAGTAAGGTATTGGGTCTAGGTAGAGTTGCAATCTCAAAGGATCAACACATGGATAAAGTCATGCTTGTTGAATCCCTTGGCTTCAACTTAATGTTTGTCTCAATGCTTTGCGATTTGAACATGATCATAATGTTTGGAAAATATCGTTGCCTAGTACTAATGGAATCTGACAAGTCTCTAGTGTTTGAAGGGTATCGAAAAGATGATCTGTACGTGGTAGATTTCTCAGCAGGGCCACAACTTGCAGTATGTCTTCTTGCAAAAGCTTCAGAATGCTGGCTTTGGCATCGGAGGCTTGGGCATGCTGGCATGAGGAACCTCCACACCCTTGCGAAGAAGAAGCATGTCATAGGCATCGGGGGTGTCAAGTTCAAGAAATATCACTTATGCGGTGCCTATGAAGCAGGGAAGATGACAAGGGCAAAACATCCTTCGAAGACAATCATGACTACTACTCAACCCTTCGAACTGCTCCACATGGATCTTTTCGGTCCCACTCACTACTCAACTTTTACTACTAATGCTTGCCTCTATGGCTTCGTCATTGTTGATGATTACTCTAGATATACTTGGGTGCACATAATCCTTTACAAGACTGAAGTGCAGGATGTCTTCAGACGCTTCGCCAATCGTGCTATGAACAATTTTGGCGCCAAGATAAAGCACATCAGAAGTGACAATGGCACTGAATTCAAGAACACTGGCCTTGATACATATCTTGATACCTTGGGCATCACACATGAATTCTCAGCTCCGTACACGCCACAGCAGAATGGCGTCGTCGAACGCAAGAACAGAACACTCATTGAGATGGCCAGAACGATGCTAGATGAATACAAGACTCCAAGAAAATTCTGGACTGAAGCCATTGACACTGCATGCCATACAATCAATCGTGTTTATCTTCACAAGCTTCTGAACAAGACATCTTATGAGCTCCTTACTGGCAAAAAGCCAAATGTCAGTTACTTCAGAGTATTTGGCGCAAGGTGCTTGATCAAGGACCCACACCACACTTCAAAATTTGCACCAAAAGCACATGAGGGTTTTATGCTTGGATATGGAACGGATTCGCACTCCTACAGAGTCTTCAATCTCTTTCATTACAAAGTGGTTGAGACAGTGGATGTGCGGTTCGATGAGACAAATGGTTCACAAAGAGAGCAACTGCCAAATGTGCTAGATGAAATTCCAGCTAGTGAATCAATCAAGCTAATGGGAACTGGAGAGATTATACCTTCTGAAGCTCATCCTGAAGAAGAACTTATCATCTCAGCACCTGATCAACATGAAGACAATGCTCAGCCTGAAAACATTCCTCCCAACAACAACATAGATCAGCAAGAGCAAAGTCTTCGCCCTGTACATCCTCGTGTTGCCAATGAAGTGCAGATTGACAGAATAATTGACAGCATAAATGCACCTGGTCCACTCACTCGTTCAAGGGCAACTCAGCTAGCAAATTTCTGTGGGCACTTCGCATTCGTCTCAATATCAGAACCCAAGAAAGTTGAAGAAGCCTTCATGGAACCTGAATGGATTCAAGCTATGCAAGAAGAGCTTCAACAGTTTGAGCTGAATAATGTATGGGAACTGGTCAAGCGTCCTGATCCACGGAAGCACAACATAATAGGCACCAAATGGATATACCGCAACAAGCAAGATGAGCATGGTCAAGTTGTCAGAAACAAAGTTCGTCTCGTTGCTCAAGGATATACTCAAGTGGAAGGCATTGACTTCGATGAAACATTTGCTCCTGTGGCTAGGCTTGAGGCCATACACATACTGCTGGACTATGCAAATCATCATAACATTCTTCTATATCAAATGGATGTGAAGAGTGCCTTTCTCAATGGCAAGATTGAAGAAGAAGTGTATGTTGCACAACCGCCTGGCTTTGAAAATCCAAAACATCCTGACATGGTATACAAGCTCAACAAGGCACTGTATGGCCTCAAACAAGCCCCTAGGGCCTGGTATGACACACTCAAATACTTCCTGAAAAGCAAAGGCTTCATACCTGGTTCCCTGGATCCCACTCTTTTCACGAAGACATATGATGGTGAACTGTTTGTGTGCCAAATATATGTGGATGACATTATCTTCGGCTGCACCAATCAGAAGTACAGTGAAGAGTTTGGATATATGATGCAAGAGCAATATCAGATGTCCATGATGGGGGAGCTGAAGTTCTTCCTTGGTCTTCCAATACGACAACAACGCAATGGCATCTTCATATCTCAATAGAAGTATCTCAAAGATTGCCTGAAGAAGTTCGGTATGCAAGACTGCAAAGGCTTCACAACACCAATGCCAGCCAAACATCATCTAGGCCCTGACGACAATGGTAAAGAGTTTGATCAAAAGGTATACCGCTCCATGATTGGTTCTTTACTTTATCTATGTGCATCTAGGCCAGATATTATGCTTAGTGTTTGCATGTGTGCTCGATTTCAAGCGGCACCAAAGGAGTCGCATCACTTAGCTGTGAAGCGAATTCTTTGATATTTGGCTCATTCCCCAACTCTAGGATTATGGTATCCAAAGGGCTCAGAATTTGATTTGGTTGGATTTTCGGATGCTGATTATGATGGTGACAAAGTTGATCGCAAGTCTACATCAGGCACATGTCACTTTCTGGGATGATCACTTGTATGTTGGTCTTCAAAGAAGCAGAACTGTGTATCTCTCTCCACTGCTGAATCTGAATACATTGCTGCTGGATCTTGCTGCGCTCAGCTTCTGTGGATGAAGCAAACACTCAAGGACTATGGCATTCATCTGAAGCAAGTGCCACTTTACTGCGACAACGAAAGCGCCATCAAGATTGCCAACAACCCAGTTCAACACTCGAAGACAAAGCACATTGAAATTCGTCATCACTTTCTCAGAGACATGTTGTGAAGGAAGACATTGATATCATACACGTCAACACCGAAGAGCAATTGGCAGATATCTTCACCAAGCCCTTGGATGAGAAGAGGTTTTGCAAGTTACGGTGTGAGCTAAATATCCTGGAATCCTCAAATGTCCTGTGATCAGGCACACATCCTAACCCTTATGCATATTGATGACTTAGATGTGCAACACACGAAGTGAAGTATATCTTCAAATCAATGAAGACATACATTCTAAGTGTGAATACATTAATATGGAATTTGACTTCAGAGCGCCACGATAATTGTGCGCCGTGTCTAGGTCTAATACTTCCTATACGGTGGGTAACGCCACCACCAAACGTTCTGTTTTGAAGTGTTTAACTCATGGCGTTACCTTGCAATGTCTTCACATTTGATTTGGCTTCGAACTCAACATATTTTCATGATTATCTTCACTATGTTGACTACATATATATATATATATATATATATATATATATATATATATATATGCTAGTGTTCTGTCCTCTACAACATTCACTTATAGCTATGTCTTCTTGGTTGAATCTTTCTGAACTAAGTGAATGTGATCGGACCCCAACTTCTCTATGCTTTCTATCTCAAACTCTATCTCTTCAAGTCATATGCATTCTATTGAAACTGTCGGATGTCTTCACTGCGTCCTTGTTAGCTGAAGATATAGAGACAACCATAAAGTCCATTTTCAATGCTCATTCCTCCACATAAAATCCGGAGAAGCAGGAACGACTGCCCGACAATCCAGGCGTGCGTGGGACGTGGAACAAACCCCAAACTTCCGCAAACTGGCCACGCGTTCCTCAAATGCGAATCGCTAGGGGCACCTGTGTAATAGCACAGTGCCGCCCCTGTGCCTATAAATTCACACTTACCGCGGTCATTATCTCCTTCTTCCACCCTCGCACGAACCCTAGCGCCACCGCTAGCTCTCGACGACGCCGGCGACGAAGCGCTTCGCTGCCGCAACTTCTCCGACGCCGTCTTCACGCCGATCGCGGACATCGTCCTCTCCACCGTCGCCGTAGGTGTCTTCCGTCGCCAAGTTAGGGCACGGAGGATTGAACTGCTCGGCATCATCTCCCACTCCGTCTAGCAGTTCCAAGTGTGGTAAATAAAACTTCTTTTTATAGCCCCTGTTGATCTCATGGTTCTGTCACTTTCTACCATAAGAAGTTTCTCTTCACACAAGTTAGGTCTCTCTATCTGCATCTCAAAACATGCCTAGTATATTCACTTGTGCTTCATGAAGTAGTTAGATTCCTCACTTGTACTGATCTGTGGGTTCGTACAAATCTGGAACCAACTTCTTATCTATGAGTGAATGTCTTCGCATGATGAGGTCAATGTCTTCTAAACTGATTTATCTTCAAAACCTTCTGAGAATGCATATGACCTCTTCCCCTTCCCTCGCACCTTAATGCTGTCACAGGTACATGTCCGTGGGAGAATCCTTTGGTTCTCATAGTTTGCATTCATTTGCAGAATTCCTACAGCATCACATAAATTCTTCTGAAGCCAGTTCCTGTTGGTCCAGCAAAAGAAAGCCTTTGAAGCCTTTGAAAGTTTTGAAGCCTTTCAAATTAAAGTTTATGGCTTCAGAAGCAGCAGCAAGAAAGGGTGGCAGACAGAGACATGGAGGAACATCCAAAGATCTGCCTGATGAACTGGCAGAAATGTATAAAACAAATTCAGAAGAGAATTATGGGCAGCGCAAGACCCGAATCCAATGGATTCGACGCTATTGGGCAGAACAATGGTTCAAATACCGCTTCGTCACCCAGGAGTATGCTGAGAAAAGTGCCATCAAGAGACCATGGGGGGACATCCTTTACAAGAACCTCATACCCAGGACTAGAGATGAAGCCATTGCTCAAGGCTACCCATGCATGGTCCGAGGACCACAGCCTGATGATGCACATTCGTCGTCACTCCTCTGGTGTCGTGACAACAATCTGTTCAAGCGCAACTTCTAGTTTGCCCAACAATCAGCGAAGCAGAACAAGAAGAAATTTGGGTTAGACTTCAACCCTGGTCCCTCAGCTCCAAGGGCAGATGGCACACGCAACGCAGAACCCAATATCATCGGTCCGTATGCCAACCTTGAGGGCCTCATCACCCGCATCTTAGTCCAAGGGACTGCCGTGAATGACCCTCCAGCTGACTCTGAGTCTGATGAAGCTCATGCTGTACCGAAGCCAAAGCAGTCGAAGAAGCCAAAAGCTTCAAAGCCAACCCCCTCACCAAAAATCTCAAGGGCGAAGCCATTGGCAACTGCACCTCCTGAAGACAGTGTGCAGTCTGAAGACGTATCCCACGTCTCCAAGCCCCAGAAGGTCAAGATGCCTCAGCCACACACTGGCAAAGAGCTCACAGCTGCTGCCATTCTGCGCAGCGAAGCCATTGATCTGTCAAGTGATGAGGATCTTGGAGATGACGCTCTAGAGCAGCTCATCAAGAGAAAAGAAGAAGCTGAAATCTTCAAAAATTTGCCTCTCTTTGATGTCGCCATCATCCACAACTTCATCGACGAATGGTTTGCCACACCTAACATCAGCTTCGAAGATCTGCAGCTGCCCGTTGGCCTCAGCGTCGCCTTCCAAGGCGCTATTGCTTCAGAACTTGCAATTGCCCAGCACATTGTTGAACTGAAGCAGAAAATTGATCATGAAAAGGCTCAGTTCAAGAAGAATATGGCCAAGCTCAGCGTGCAAGAAGTGAAGAGCTTCAAGACCATGTTGCATGAGCTAAAGGAAAATTTTCTGAAGAAGCATGCAGAAGCTCAGGGTTCACGTGAGCGGATGAAGTCTCTGGCTGAAAGATGTGTACAAGCCTTCAATGAGGCTGAGAAGCGCAAGGCACTTGGGCATCCTGGCATCGACCCCAAGATGGCCGTGAAGAAGAAGAAGAAGCCTGCTATGGCTGAACCAGAGGCACCAAGGCAAGAAGCAGTTCCAATTGTCTTCCCAACTGCAATGACTGGCTCGAAGCCAAAAAGCCGGTCAACACCTTCAGAGCTCAAGAAGACGAGAACTGCTGAGGCTGAAGCCAGGAAGAGGAAAAGCTCTGAAGCCTCTCCTACTGCCCCCAGCAAGAAGAAGCAAAAGATCAAGAAATCTTGGGCTGCTCCCATAGAGCCCTTGATAGTTGAACCTATTTCTATGGTTCACCCCAACGCAGAACGACAACTGACAGTTCATGAGCCTGCTTCCACAGAGGCTCCTGAAGCTGAAGACATACCAGCAGCCGAACCCATTGCTGCTGAAGACATTGGTCATCAGGACAATGTACAAGATGATGCAGCCCTTCCTTAGTATGAACATAGCGAACTCATCAGTATTGGTCGTCCTCTAACGCCAATTGCACAAGATGCGTCATGGGCGGATCGCCCTCAAGAGGAAGAAGACAATGAGGCCCATCCCACTCCAACCCGACAGGCGTCGTCTGCATTCCGCAGGCTTAGCAAAGGTCCAAGGCCTCAAGTCTATGATGAAGACATTCTGACTGCATCAGCCGCAGAAGAAGCATCACAAGAGCCCACTCCTGTGCTCCACCAAGAAGCAGTTCTCCAGGAGAACGTGCTTGTGACCGACCCTCCAGCTAGTCAAGCGAAGGCTGAAAATGTTGAGGCTGCCACAACCAACACTGAAGCCAATGTGGAGCCCTCCCCACCAAAAGCTTCAGAAGACAGCGAAGCTAGTGATCCAGACACTTCTGTTCCCGAGTCTGCTGCAGGTCCTCAATTTGATTACCATGTTGAGCACAGGACTCATGTCCAGAAGCCAGTCCCAAGGCTGCCAAGGTTCCTAGGTCCTGCATCAGCACCTGGCTCCTTCGACATCAATAGCTTCAAGGCAGATAATACGTTCTTCAACAGCTCCAAGAACCCCTATTCAAGGGAAAGGATTTCATCAGATAGGTTCTGGAGCTATCCTCAGCGCAGCTACTATTCATGCCTCCTATACAACCAAGGTCGCATCTTCCCGCACAAGCGCCTTGATGTTGAAGGCATTGCTGGTCTGCCCTGTTTAGAGGAAGCGCTGGATTGCTTCAAGCAAGTGGGTCTGCTGCAGTTTGTAACTGATGAAGAGCACTGGAATGAAGAGCTTCTGTTGCAATTCTATGCCACCCTACACATCGAAGGATACAACAGAGATCCGAAGACTTGGGCCCTGGAGTGGATGACCGGCAATGTCCATCACGAAGCCAATGCATTCGATATCATTGAGCTCACCGGCCTGCCCACTCCTGGTGAACTCTTCGAGGAAGGCTGTCCACTACACACTAAGCTCTTGAGAGCATATTCCAGAGGCCTGAACCAAATATGAGTCAGATGCTCTCCATGATGAAGCCATTGCCCCACGATGCTCCTTATCCAACAGAGTTCTTCGTTGAAGACTTTGAGTACCTGCCCAGAACAATCTATCACATTATCCGGCAGACTCTCTGGCCTATTAAAGGGCACTCTCCCAATGCCAAGATCGAGGGTGCAATGAAGACTCTGATATTCTGTATCCTTCATGGCAAATGCTTCAACGCACAGGATTTCTTCATACACCAACTAGCTGCATCAGGCTCAGATCTGTTTGGTTTAAAGTTCTATGCTCCTTGGGTAATGAGACTGATCAAGCTTCACTCTGCGATCTCATATCAGCCCTCAGCCTGCAACCATCGGATCTTCTTGCCAAATGTGGATACCTCTGCTGAAGCTATATATCCTGAGCCTGCCAAGCAACCTTTGAGTCTTCAGAATGCAGAACACCAGAGCTTCACTCAGAACGATGAAGGTGTTGAAGCCATCTCCAGGGTGTATCCTTTGGCTGGCACTACACGTGCGCCACACCCTGCTTCAACTGAAGCCACTGATAGTGCAACTGCTTCAAGACCCAAGAAGAGCGCTCGTGTTCTCAATGACCGAGAGCTTCTTGTGGCCCTTCATCAAAAAGAAGATAGGCATCATGACTGGCTAAACGTCAGATGAAAAGCCTCTTGATGGATGTTAATCGTCTTCGAAATCTTGCCACCAAGAATTCTTTCGTTACTCATGAAACTTGTCGTCGTACATGGAAAGGGCTATCAATGATGTGTACTGAAGCTGAACTTGAAGAGTATGGCTTCACTGAGCGATTCAAGTTTGACACCACACCTCCTAGAAGGGCTATGATGCGAAACACACCATCACTTGAAGACTCTGAGTTTTCTTCATCTGCTGCCACAGTCACTGCCAGAATCATTAATGAAGAAGACGATGCTACCTCACCGCCACCTGCTTCAGCACCTCCAAGCTCTTCTGCACCGCCAAACACCTCCAACGACCCTGCTGCTCCTGGGAACGAGTAGACACTCTATGTCTTCAAACCTTTTTGGTCCTTGCTGACAAAAGCGGGAGAAGCATATGGGTTGATAGTCTTCAAGCGGGTCCATATGGGCGGGTGCTTTATTTTGCTTCGTGCTTACAACTCTCATTTTTTTTGCTACATTTGGTTCTTATGAGTTGTAACACTTAAACTAGATGGTCGTCTGCTACTTGTTTGCCACCCTGTAATGCGAAGATAAATTCCGCATGTGCGACGATAAATTCTGCACTCATCTCATTCTGCAGACGTCCATTTTCCATTATGCATGTCATTATCTTCATATACTTTCACATGCATAGTGGATTGTCGTCATAAGCTGAAGTGGATCTCCAAGTACAACCTGCCATGTGCATTTGCATTCCAAAAGCAAATTAACTTATATGCACATCTTCAGGGGGAGCCCTTGCAACTTATGAAGACAATTCCTTATCCTTTATAATTTCACAGACTATATTCCCCGTTGAAAACTTCAACTAGTTTGTCATCAATCACCAAAAAGGGGGAGATTGTAAGTGCATCTAGTGCCACCCCTAGTTGGTTTTGGAGTATTGACGACAAACCTAGTTGAGGGACTAATGTGTTCGTGAGAATTGCAGGATAACACAGGTAGAAGTCCCTCATTGATTCGGTTTTACTACCAGAGATGACCCCTAAAAATGTATGAAGACATTGAAGTCAAAGGTGGTATATGAAGATATTCACATTGAAGACTATGACAAAAGAAGACACGTTATGAAGCCTATGGAGCTCGAAGACTTAGATCTTTCGTAGTTCTTTTTCTTTTGTGTTGAGTCATAGGAACCACCGTACTGTTAAGTGGGGTCCAGGAGAACCAGTCAGAATGACTGAAGTGATGCCTAAACCAAAAACCTATGTCTTCGAGTGAAGACAATGAGAGCGAATCTTGTCCAGAGCCGGACAAGTCAGCTTTGCTTGTAGCCCAAGTAAAGTTGCCATGAGAGTTTGAAATCTGACCGTTGAGACACGTGTCAGTTCCTTAGTGACCGAGGGTCATTTCGGACAAATCAGGTCGGGTTGCCAAGTGGCTATAAATAGCCCACCCCCTACAACCATAAACGGTTGGCTGCTCAGATTTCAGTGCACGGCTTTTGTCGTTTGAGAGCAACCCACCTCAAAGCCTTTGAGAGAAAATTCCTAGCGAGGAGAAATCCCTAACCACCCAGAGCCAGAGTAAATTGGGCATCACTTAAGTCTTCTTGTCTGTGTGATCTGAAGACTTATTACACTTGAGGACTGTGCATCCCCAGACGGTTAGGCGTCGCGTTCAGAGCATCCAAGAGACATTGTGGATTGCCAGTGAACGAAGTATGTGAAGGTTTGGGAGTCTACCTTGAAGACTTACCAGAGTGATTGGGCGAGGACTATGTGACCTCAGCTCAAGGAGATTACGGTGAGGACTTGGTGTCCTGAGCTGCGTGTTCAGGACTGGGTGTCCGGGACTGTGTGTCCTAAGGTTTAAATACCTAGCCGCTCCAACCAGACGTATAGTTGTCACGGCAACTGGAACTGGTCCAACACATCATTGTCTTCAACGAGTCACTGGTTTCATCTTCGCTTCCTTTTTCTTACTGTTACTCATTGTGAAGCCATTGCATGCTTGCTCTATCTTTTGACTTCACAACGTGAATGTACGATCTGTTTGACTTCATAACTTCTTCCTACCTGATCCTTATTACACTGCAGCTATTTGTCATTGTGCTTTCACTCTATTGAATACTTGACCATGGCTTGCCTAGTGTAATCTAACTTCCGCTGCATAGTAATAGGCATATCTTCGCTGTCTGTCTTCATAACTCCCACGTTTTGAAGACTTTCATAAAAATCGCCTATTCACCCCCCCCTCTAGTCGATATAACGCACTTTCAGTAAGGATGGCGCCAGTAGAGATTATGTCGACGCCATGACAAACAGTGAAGCATATGTGCCGACAACCAACACTCAAATTGCTTAGGAGAAGCAACACCAAAAGCTCCCAACAACAACAGAGAGCATCGCACATGACCTAAGAACGGGGCCGAGTCCACCAACCCCTCTCCAGCGCCAGGGACCCTTGAAGGGGCCTCCGAAGATGGTGGCTAGAGAGGCGCTGGGAGAAAACTTAACATGCACGATGCGAGAGATCAACCTCCACCGAATGCATAAAATCAGAGCTGAAAGCATCACTCGAGGAAGAAGGAGAGGATCGTGAATTATGTTTATTTCGTGATTTTTTTTTCAAAATCCATGCACATTTTTGTAAAATCCATGATAATTTCACATTTTTAATGTATGGATTTTTAACCTATAAAAGACCGTATCTATTTTTTTATCTGAGAAAGCAGACTGGTCTCTGCAAAAGCCGAGTGATTTTTTTTTCTGAAATGAACGGGCTAGCGAGAGAACTCAGACCAGCCGAGTTAGGGGCAATTTTCTTTTGGGCAAACAATATTTAAAAACCATGAACAATTTTCGAAGTTGCGAACACTTATACAAATTCATAAATAAATTTTGAATATACGAATGTTTTTTTGATTCATGAACATTTTTAAATTCATGAACCTTTTATTCAATTCATGAACATTTTTTGAATTCGAATACATTTTCAAATTCATGAACATTTTTTGAATTCCTGAAGAAAATTTTAATTCATGATTTTTTCAAATCCATGAACAATTTTCCAAATTCATGACCTATTTTTTGAATTCATAAACATTATTTGAAGTTATGATTTTTTTTAATTCATGTTTGTTTTTTCAAATCCATGATATTTTTGGAATTTGTGAACATGTTTTGAAGGTCACAAACCATTTTTTTTTGAACTCTTGAATGACTTTTGAACCCGTGGACAGTTTTTGAATTTTTGGAAACATACTTAAACGAGGAAACAAAAAGGGGGGAAATTCCAAACCCGTATGTAGCGCCAGCCATATAGGCGATCTCTTTTTCTAGCAATGTTTTTTTAGGCAAAGGCAATTCCTATTCAGCGGTTATGGCGCCGGAAATAGGCAGAACCTATTTGGCATTTTAGGCGCCCATTACTAGTGTTTAAGCAAGCGGGCGCCTAAAGCGCTCCCGTGCTGGGTCAGACCATCTATTGTGTTTCTTAATATGTGTTTTAATCCACAAAAAACAAAGTGCGCTGATTGTGATTCGAACCAGCGACCTCGTTCATCTAGTTACGCAGCGGGATCTGGTAAGATTGAACCTTTTTCCTTCTTTTATTTTTCCATTTTCCTTTTTTGGTTTCTTGTTTTCTCTTCTTTGTTTTTATTTTCTTTTCTTCTTGGCTCGATGAATTATTTGCAAATATGTGAACGTTTATTTAAATTGATGATTTTTTAAAATTTGTTTTCAAACTTGAGATCTGTTTTCAAAACCGATGAACTTTTTTTAAATTCGGTGAACTTTTTTGAAAATAGATGAACTTATTTTCAAATTTCATGAATTTTTTTATATTTGTTTTTTATTTGAAGAATTTGTTTTCAAAACCGAGGAACTATTTTTCAAATTGGATGATTTTTTTCAAATTTGATGAACTATTTTTCAAAATCTATGAAAATTTTTGAAAACGATAATTTTGTAAAATTTACTAACATTTTTTAAAATTTCATGTACCTTTTTTAATTCAAATTTTGTTTACATTTTTTTCTTTTTTTCGTTTTTCAAAAGTCATGGTTTGATCCGTTAATGGTTGACCGGTCAACTCCAACAATCAGCAGTGAACACATGCGACCATCAACACTTTTTTTGAGACAATTGAAATCGCAGCTAGCGACCGCGAGCGATTTTGGGCCGGGCCCAATAGCGGGCCTGCGTGAGCGCTGGGATCCCTAGTTGGCACCAGAGGGGTTGACTAGGAGCTCCCACGCAAATGCTAGCTGGCCAACTAGCACGCACCTCCATCCGCCTTGGGCCGTACATGTACAATCTTTTTTCTTCTTATGTAAAAGTTCGAAAAACATGCGCGGCCAAGCATCAAACTCACGACCTCTAGGAATCACTGGCACGCTGTGACCAACAGGATGCCTTACCATTTGAAACGAGTATACATCTTTCCTCTATAAATATAAGGCTAAAAAACGCGTGGTTACCTTTTTTTGCCAGTTTTCTTCTATTTTTTTTTTTTTCATTTTTCTTTTCTTTGTTTCAATTCATGAACCTTTTCTTCAAATACCTAAACTTTTTCCGAATCCAAAACCTTTTGTTAAAATCCATGAACTTTTGTTTTCAAATTCATGAACTCTTTTTCAAACACGTGAACTTTTCTTCAAATTCGTGATTTTTTTGTCAAAACCTTGAACATTTTACAAATTTGATGAACTTTTTTTTCAAAATCAATGAACTTTTTCAAATTTGTGAACGGTGTTTGCAAATTTGATCAACGATTTTATCTCACCAATGATTTTTTTTTCAAATTCGTTGAACTTTTTCCAAACTCGATGAACTTTTTTCAAATTCGATGTACCTCTTTTGCTTTTGTCCTGAATTTTTTCAAGTTTGTGAACTTTTCTTCAAAAATGATGAATGTTTTCAAATTCACATTTTTTTCAAATATTTCAAAAAAACAAGTGATACAGTAGATGGTAGTGTGCAATAAATAGCATGGCCACATTATTCTTATAAGGTTAGCGCTATTATCGGCCACAACAGTCAAGTAGGTCTAGTGCTTTAGTCGAACTCATACTTGAACGCAACGCCGTGAGTTTGAATCCTGGGGAGCGCCTCATTTTTTGCGGTTTTTTAGCGCTTTTATAAGTTCCCTGTGCTTGCGCGTTCCTGGGCCGGCCTAATTGGGCGTTGCAGTGAGCGTCACTCGGCTTCCCCGACGCTAAAGGCGCCTAATAGGAGGTCCATCTAGCGATGGTTCATGGAAGTCACGCTCGTGTGCTAGGCCTGGTTCATATGTGGGTTGTAGTGAGAGACGCTACTGTGATCGTGATCGCAAGGTGCGATGCCACACTAGCGCCCTCAGAAGGCTCCTTTCAGGTTGGGGTGGACTTTCTCTTGTTTTTACTTTGTTTTTACCGGGTTTTCACTAGCTTTTGTTCATTGTGCTGTTTATCTTTTTTATTTTTAAATGTTTTCAATAAAAATAACTGAACAGATTTAAAAAAATTGTGTGTATGTTTCAACATCGTGACCTTTTAAAATGTGTGATTTTCTGAAACTCAGGAACATTTTTCAAAATAACAATTTTAAAAAAATCAGAAATATTTTTAAAATTTACAAACATTTTATTACATTCACAAAAATTAATAAAATTTGCAATAAAATAAATTCTAGTTAGAAAAAATATTTTCAAATTCATGAGGTTTTAAAATTCATGAATATTTCTAGAATTATTAATCATTTTTAGACCAATGATTTTTTGTTAAAAAATGGTTTTTGTCAAATCTATAACTAGTGAGTGGGGGTAGTGGAACCAGTCGCAAAATGCCAACCACGAGTGAAGATAGCCTGCGGTACGACCG
Source organism: Triticum aestivum (assembly GCF_018294505.1). NCBI lineage: Eukaryota > Viridiplantae > Streptophyta > Magnoliopsida > Poales > Poaceae > Triticum > Triticum aestivum. The sequence goes on from NC_057812.1 coordinate 168,534,870, forward strand.
TACCGCTCGTACTCGTGATCGTACCGCATGGCGCCGCTTTCCCTTGATCAACTATTTTAGCCATGTGTGGTAGGATCGAAAAAGAGACGAATAGAGAGACAAGAACAACGATGTGGAACAAGAAATCATCGTCTCCGGATGGATCTGGCGGGGGAATTGGCAGAAGGGTACTGCCACACCATCACCTTAGTCAAGGAGGCCTCAACATTGATCTTGATCACCATCTTTGCATCCACCCTCATCATCAACCCAATTTATCCGTTGTAATACTAATCCTAGCGTGAATTCATATGTGCTTTACATGAATCATTGTTCCGCAATTACCATTAGTACTTTGATGATGTGTGTTGTTTGTGCATGAGTAATTTCTTTAGTTCTCGTGAATATGAAGGAACCCTAGTATGTTTACGAGCTGAATACCAATAGGATAGAATATCCTCTTTGTATGCTTATGCTAATTCTTCTTCTTGATATTATTGGAAGTACAACACATAACATCTGCCTTATGGACGAGATGGAAATTATTGTCCTTGTGATGCGGGGAAGAGGAGGTACTGCGGTGATAAAAATTATCTCCCTCCTCAGGGAACTCTAATAAGGGAATAACAAGGATCGGCCATTAGCCGCGTCCACGTGGAGACCCTTAATCATTATTGTTATCACACACATGGAGAGGAATGATGGTGGTGTGTATGTGACATACATGTATGCACATGTCTGTACTTGACTCTGCCCAGTTATAAAAGTATATAGAGTGGACTAGTTATCCAAACCAAAAAGTATGCATCAACATAATTAAGTAGCAAGCATACTAGAGGGGATCTGGACTCGTTGATTTCATCATTTTCATTACTCTCTGGCTCCTTATTATTACTTCTATGTATTTAAATTCAAGCTGCTACACCATTTCAATATTTACATGTTCGTAATTTTACTTCGAACCATAATTAACTGACATATTTCGATAAACTTCTACAAGAAGCAAAAATCATTTGTTGTGTTTCCGGTGAGATCGAAACTCTTACTTCAAAAATGCTACAACTAAACCGTATGCACTTGTAGGCAATCTGTTATTTCCTCCGCTGCGCCTAATAGCTAGCCATGTTATATTTGTCCACAACGGAAGATTTGATAGAAAATTAGTAACACATGGTCGTTGATTTCATAGACTTCGTTAGATGGCGGACCCTATTCCGATTAACTATACAATCTAGATCTCACGTTCTTGACTAAAAAAAGATCCAATAAAAAAGGCTAGATCCCATGTGGTGTCTTCTATCCCTTCATGCATGCATCACATGCTATAGGGTAACGCACGATTTTCCACACCATTCCTCGATCATGATTTGAGTTTTTTTCCTTGGCTATTACGGTTAGAGGTGAGCAACTTTACACCGAAATTTGAATAACCGAACTGGATTAAGCTGAGCGATATTTCTGATTCATTCGGTTTATGGTGTTCGGTTCGGTATTCCTATCGCTGGTTGTTTGTGCGGGCGCATCGCCGATTTTGATCTTATATAAACCAAACTGATATTTTTTTTTGAAATTATGATGACTTTTATAGCAAATTCGGAAAGTATACACCCTAATGCATAAAAATCAAAAGTATCACCCTGTCGGTCTCCTGTTGGCCGAAGAAGGACTTTTCGGCCAACCGCTGGCCAAAGAGTCCCTCTTCGGCCAACACCGGCTCTACTGTTTTAGAAAATTCATACCAATTAGGATTTTTAGTATTTTAATTTGATTCTTTTTGCATTAGATTAGAAATTTTATGAAGTTTCTGTAGATATCAAGTTTGACTAGATTTGAAAGTTTGAATTTGAATTTTTATAAATTTGCTCAAATCACTAGATTGCCTATAATTTGAGCTAGGAGTATTCTTTTTAGATGGTTCTTTTGGCTACTGGTTCTTTGTGACTTTGTTTATCAGTAGTAATTAATTGATGAATTTTAGGATTATTTAAAATTAGGTTTTCACAAAAACAGTCCTGTTTTAGTGTTTTATAGGTTTTTTGCTATTTCTTTTAATTTTAATTGCTTTAAATTGTTTTCTTTATTTTTTTGACATATTATTTTAGTTTATGTTAAGTTATTAGTAGATATTTTATTTGTATTTTATTTCTTTTATACTCCATTTTCTTTCCCGTCGTTCTTTTCCTCCATTTTCTCCTGCTATTTTCTTTGTCGCCATTTTCTTCCGCCATTCTTTGCCACCGTTCTCTCCCGCCATTCTTTGCCTCCATTTTCTCCTGCCATTTTCTTTCCCATCATTTTATTTGCCGCCATTCTCTCCCTCCATTTTCTCCCACCATTTTATTTCCTATCATTCTCTCCCGTCATTTTCTTTCCCGCTATTTTCTTTCCCGCCATTCTCTCTCGCCATCTTCTTTCTCGCCATCTTCTTTCTCGCCATATTCACTTCTCAATTTATAAAACGAGCCTCATGTTGTCCACGACCGTAGATAACATCATCTGACATGGTCTGTGTCTCCCCCATCGGTGCTGCTGGTAGAGTGTGAAACACTGTCTGAGAGAAGTCATAAGTGTTTGCAGCTTCGTCATCATCATCGGAGAGTGTTTGACACTTATGACTTCTCTCACACAGTGTTTCACACTCCACATGAAGGCATCATAGTCATCCTCCGTTGATGCAGCACTCCTCAGTGTGGCGGGAGAGAATGGCGGGAGAAAATGGCGGCAAAGAAGATGGCGGGAAAGAAAATGGAGGGAAAAGATTGCGGAAAAGTATTTTTTTTTCATGTATAAAACGGCAATGGTTGTACATGATTTATAAGGAACTTTTAAATATAAACTCCTATGAAGCTCAAAACAAGTTTTCTAGTAGAATAAAAGAAACAAAATACAAAAAGTACTACAAATAAAATAGCTACTGATAACTAAACAGAAACAAAAAGAATATGTCAAAAAAAAATAAAGAAAACAATTTAAAGCAATTAAAATTAAAAGAAATGGCATAAAACCTATAAAACACTAAAATAGAATAGTTTTCATAAAAACCTAATTTTAAATAATTATAAAATTCGCCAATTAATTACTACTGATAAACAAAGTCACAAAGAACCAGTAGCAAAAAGAATCATCTGAAAAAATACTCCTAGCTCAAATTAAAGGCAATCTAGTGATTTGAGAAAATTCATGAAAATCCAAATTCAAACTTTCAAATCTAGTCAAACTTGATATCTACAGAAACTTCATAAAATTTCTAATCTAATGCAAAAAGAATCAAGTTAAAATACTAAAAATCCAAATTGATATGAATTTTCTAAAACAGTAGAGCACGTGTTGGCCGAAGAGGGACTCTTTGGCCAACTGTTGGCCGAAAAGTCCTTTTTGGCCAACGGTTGGTCGAAAAGTCTCTCTTCGGCCAACATAAGGCCGACAGGGTGATACTTTTGATTTTTCTGCATTAGGGTGTATATGTAACACCCCGGATATGATTTACCTAATATGTACTTCAACTCTTGCATTTTCCGGCGCTAAGTTATTTTTATTTTCTCGGGTTCGGGTTTTTGTCTCCGTGTGTGGTTGTTGTTGTCATGCATCTCATATTATATCATCATGTACATTGCATTTGCATACGTGTTCATCTCATGCATCCGAGCATTTTCCCCGTTTTCCGTTTTGCATTCCGGTGCTCCGTTCTCCTCCGGTGGTCATTTCTACCTTTCTTTCGTGTGTGGGGTTAAACATTTCCGGATTGGACCGAGACTTGCCAAGCGGCCTTGGTTTACTATCGGTAGACCGCCTGTCAAGTTTCATACCATTTGGACTTCGTTTGATGCTCCAACGGTTAACCGAGGGACCGAAAAGGCCTCATGTGTGTTGCAGCCCAACACCCCTCCAATTTGGCCCAAAACCCACCAAAACCCTCTCCATCATCTAGAGCGAATCGCGTGGCCGAAAACCGCATCTCTTTTGGACACTCCTAGCTCCCTCTATGCCTATAAATACACCCCCTTCCTAAATTCGCGGTTCCCCTCTCCCGAAACCCTAAAAACCTCATCCGCCGCCGCCGGACATGTCCAGATCCCACCGGAAAGCATCCGCCGCCACCCGCGGCCACTGAGAGGCCGCCACGTGGCCCAGCCACCGCCTCCCGCAGCCGGCCTGCGAGGCCCGGGGCC
>NC_057812.1:168539571-168560005 GCF_018294505.1 Triticum aestivum
CGCCACCGGACCTTGCCTCGCCACTTCAAGACCCCGCCCGGCGCCGGCGAGCACGCCGGCGACCGCGCCCCGGCGCACCCCCCGCCTCACCGGTCCCGGAACCGGCCCTCTCCGGTCACCTCCCGACGAAATCCGGCGAACCTCGATCCACGCGCTGGATCTCAGATCTGGATTCAAAACCCTAGGGTTGACTTCATCTTTTCCCCAAGTCCCCGATTTATTTTGCTGTGTTCATCGTGCCGTAACTTTGCATCCGTAGATCCGTTTTGGGCATATAGCTATCAAAATGTTCACCTCAGAGAGACATCATTTCATCTCATTGCATCATTTCTATTTGAGTTCATCTTGATGCCCGAAATGCTGTTGGAAGAGTGCTATTTGAGATAATTGTCAGACCTGCTGCTCCAAATAGCTATTTGTCATTTTTGCCATGATTAATGTGTGCATGATATGCCCCTGAGCTCTTCATGAGTTTTGTTATAAACTTTGTCATCTTTACAGAGGTGCTATCCATGTATTTTTGTGATGTGTGTGGTGACTAGCACAAGCTTGCAAAGTGGTGCATTCGTTAATGCTGATTTCAGGGACTTAGCAATTCCACTAAGTCCTTGATCTGTTTTTATCAATATGCCATATGTTCATGTTGTTTCCTAGTGATCCGTGCCTCTTTTGAGGATGAGAAGTAAGGATAATTCGTTAACCGTGTAGTGCTCTATCCATCCATGCCTTTGTTTGCAATTATGGAGCACCCTATCTTGAGTCAATCGAGCTCTACTTTTGCTATTTCGTGAATCTGGGCAGATTGTCTACTTGTTAGCGATTTTGCCGAGGATGTTGTAGTTGATCCGTGCATGCTATGTTATTGTTCTTGCCATGTCTAGCTTGTATAATGTGTATTCATGACGTGTGTATGCTTATATTGTCATGCCTTGCTCTGTAGTGAGTGCATCGAGCTCGTAAACATGCCTACTTGATGTCTGATTTGCATGCTCCAGTTTTTCACTAAGTCTGTGATATGTTTATGTTTTTTCCATGTTCACATGCTTGCAATTGTATTTTCTGATCCCTTTTGGCTCAAGGTCACTAAGGGACTTTTGTTAATCTCTTTGAGTATCTCCATGCCATGCTTTACTTTGCCATGTTCACGCCCTGTAGCATATAGATTTCTTGCTCCAAAGTGTGCTACCTGATCTGAAATTCCAGACAAGTGTTAATTTCACTAAGCCTGAGATCTGTTTACCAATTGCACTTTTGCCATGCTTGTTTGAACCTGTTAATGGATGAATTGGCCGTAGCTCAGTGTTCATCTTTTGTTAAGCTTCATGAGTGGATCCCTGCCATGTATTTTGTTGCCATGTTTGGTTGCTGTAGCATTTTTAACTTGTTGCATTTAGATGGCTACTTGCTGTATATCGCAGACCGGTGCCATATTTGAATTGCTTGCCATTTCCAAACCGTGTCTCCGATTCTGGTGTTCTTTATATCAATTTCAACCGAAATCATCTCACCTTTCTAGTGGCACACTTGAATTTCCATGTTGAGGCCAGGTTCATTCATTCCTTGTCAAATCTTGCATATGCATCGCATATCGCATCCCGTATAGCATACCATGTTTGCATCATGTTGTTTGAGTTTGCACGTGGTTGATTGTGTTACGTTTGCTTGTTTGTCTTGTTTGGGTAGAGACGGGAGATGAGTTCGCTAACGAGGAGCCCGTTGATTTTGCTTTCGAGGATCCAGTCAACTCTGACAACTTTGCAAGCAAGATGATCATACCCTCGAAATCACTTCTATCTTTGCTTTGCTACATGCTCGCTCTTTTGCTATGCCTATGCTATGATGCCTACCACTTGCTTATCATGCCTCCCAAATTGCCATGTCAAACCTCTAACCCACCATGTCCTAGCAAACCGTTGATTGGCTATGTTATCGCTTTGCTCAGCCCCTCTTATAGCGTTGCTAGTTGCAGGTGAAGATTGGAGACCGTTCCTTGTTGGAACATTATTTTCTTGTTGGGATATCACTATATTATCTTGTTATCTTAATGCATCTATATACTTGGTAAAGGGTGGAAGGCTCGGCCTTTTGCCTAGTGTTTTGTTCCACTCTTGCCGCCCTAGTTTCTGTCATATCGGTGTTATGTTCCCGGATTTTGCGTTCCTTACGCGGTTGGGTGATAATGGGAACCCCTTGACAGTTCGCCTTGAATAAAGCTTTTCAAGCAATGCCCAACCTTGGTTTTACCATTTGCCACCTAGCCTCTTTTTCCCTTGGGTTTCTGGAGCCCGAGGGTCATCTTATTTTAAACCCCCCGGGCCAGTGCTCCTCTGAGTGTTGGTCCAACCAAGCAATGTCCAGGGCTACCAGGGGCAACTCTGGGCTGGCCTACCCGACGTCTGGCTCATCTGTGTGTGTCCTGAGAACGAGATATGTGCAGCTCCTATCGGGATTTGTCGGCACATTTGGGCGGTGTTGCTGGATTTGTTTTAACTTGTCGAAGTGTCTTGTAGAACCGGGATACCGAGTCTGATCGGAATGTCTCGGGAGAAGGTATATCCTTCGTTGACCGTGAGAGCTTGTCATGGGCTAAGTTGGAACCCCCTGTAGGGATTTGAACTTTCGAAAGCCGTGCCCGCAGTTATGGGCAGATGGGAATTTGTTAATGTCTGGTTGTAGATAACTTGAACATTCACTTAATTAAAATGAATCAACCGTGTGTGTTACCGTGAGGGTCTCTTCTCGGCGGAGTCCGGGAAGTGAACACGGTGTTGGAGTAATGCTTGCCGCAGGTTTGTTCTCTAGTTATTCGTTCGCACGTTGCCTTCTCTTCTCGCTCTCTTTTGCGAACAGGTTAGCCACCATATATGCTAGTCGCTTGCTGCAACTCCACATATTTACCTTGCCTTACCTATAAACTTAAATAGTCTTGATCGCGAGGGTGCGAGATTGCTGAGTCCCTGTGGCTCACAGATTACTTCCAAACCAGATGCAGGGCCAGACGACTCCGTTCTAGAAGACGCGCTTGAGCTCAAGTGGGAGTTCGACGAGGACTCACGCTGTTACTACGTGTCTTTCCCTGATGATCAGTAGTGGTGCCCAGTTGGGGCGATCGGGACCGTGTCGCATGTTGGGTTGATCTTTTATTTTGGCACCGTAGTCGGGCCATGAGTGGTTGGTTGATGTAATGCTATTTATGTATTTTGTTTGACATGGCGAGTGTAAGCCAACTATGTACCTTCCCCTTTTATTATCTATATTACATGGGATGTTGTGATGATTACCTTACTTGCGACATTGCTTTCAATGCGGTTATGCCTCTAAGTCGTGCTTCGACACCTAGGAGATATAGCCGCATCGAGGGCGTTACAAGTTGGTAATTAGAGCCTTCCCCGACCTTAGGAGCCCCCACTGATTGATCGTTTTTAGCAGCCGAGTTGAGTCTAGAAAAAATGTTTTGAGTCATTTAGGAATTATATATCGGAGAGTTTATGAATTCTTTTTACTCCCCAGTCCCTTCATCGCTCTGGTAAGGCATCCTGACGTAGAGTTTTGACTCTTCTCTTCTCAAATTTCACTAAAAAAAATTTAGGATCACGCGGGTATTTTGGAATCGTTCCGATGGATTTGTGACGAGAACATTGTTCTTGGTGCCTCCTGTCATTTAGGGGTTATGGCAGTGTCCCGGGGAGTTGAACTCCGAGGTGTTGTCGTCACAATTTTATCGTTGCAGTTCTGGAATACCTGAGTTTAGTACGCCGACATCGAAAATCTCTTTTATGCAGTTGTTGGTGAGATAACCTCGACGCCACCCAGTACTGGGGCGGGAGTTTGGGAGTATTGTCATAACTTGTATAATGGATGCTTTTCGAAGGTTGAGGTAGATGGTTTCCGAAGTTTTTTCTCGGTTATGTGTTGAAGGATGGATACAGCTGGATATAGGATTTGCTAGATTTGGGTGAGATATTATGTTTCCCCTGTATCCCCAACACCTGATTGCATAACCGGAAAGGTTCGGGAGTTTCATAGGTGGGAATTCTTGTAGCTCTAGCTCTTCTTCCACGGATATTTGGTTTGAGATTGGGATTTCTTACCGATTATTCGTTCTTGTTCCATACCTTGTTGATTTATTCCTCTACCTAAATTCTAAGTGGCTTCTCAATTTATGGATATGTGACCATTTCAAGTGGAATGCATTCGTTCATTTTGTTCGGATGTGAAGACTATATGTTGCAATTTCATCCCGCTTGATTCAGCTTCAATTTTATCTGTCAATGTGCTAACGGATGTCACCCTCTTCAGGATGGCTCCTGCTAAGAGCAGCAATCAGAATCAGAATCAGGATCCGCCACCACCTCCTCCACCTCCGGAGGCATGGCAAGCTGTGATGGCTGCTACCAACGCAAACACGCAGTTGATCATGCAAATTCTTCAAGAGCGCAATCAAGCGAACTAAGGCAACCAAGGCAACAATTAGAATCACTTTGCTACACTCAACCAGTTCCTTGCTAACGGGCCAAAGACTTCCAGCAATTGTGTTGAGGCAACTGATGCTGACGATTGGCTCGTGGACTTATGCAAGCATTTCGAGTGCAGTAATGTTAGGCCTGAGGACTTTGTCAAGTTCGCTTCCTTCCAACTCAAAGACCAAGTTGCAGAATGGTTCCAGCAGTACAAGGATTCCAGAGGTGGCCGTGTGATTACCTGGGATGAATTCCGTCAAGACTTCAAAGCTCATCATATTCCTCAGAGCGTGGTTGAAAGCAAGGATGAGGAATTCCGCAACCTGAAGCAAGGCTCTTTGTCTGTCTATGACTACAACAAGTTGTTTCAGAAGCTCGCCCGCTTTGCTAAGCAGGACGTCCCTAATGAGAAGAGCATGATATACCAGTTCAGGGGTGGTCTCAGAGAAGAAATCCAGCTAGCTCTTGTTCTCTTTGAGCCCTTAAGGTACGATGAGTTCTACAACATGGCATTGAAGCAAGAGGCTGCTCAACTGAGGTGTGATGCTTCCAAGAAGCGAGTCAGAGATGTTACTCCTTCTTCCTTTACTCAAGTGGCCAAGCAGCAAAAGTATTGGCTTCCTCCTCCTCCGTTCCGCCAGCCATATCAGAAGAGCAAAGGTGGCAGTGGATCTTCCCACCCACCCAACCCTGGCTTTCAGAACAAGACTTCGTCTCAAGCTCCAAGATCGAGTGCTTCATACCACCGTCCGCTTTCAGAGGTCACGTGCAACAAGTGCCAATAGAAGGGTCACTATGCCAACAAATGCTTCAATCAGAGGCGTCTCCCTCCTCCTGTGAGATCGGCAAGTACAGCTATGGTCAAGCATAACCCCAAGTCCGCCAAGGTCAACTTGATGAATGCAGCTCAGGCAGAGGACCGTCAGATGTCATCATGGGTAACCTTCCTGTTAATGATATTCCTGTAAAAGTTCTTTTTAACACTGGTGCATCGCATTGTTTCATCTCGAGACCATTTGTTTCTAAGCATGAGTTGCCTTTACAAGATTTGCCTAGTCAGTTATCTGTTGTTTCTCCGGGTAAATTCATGAATGCAAGCGCTATGGCCCCGGATGTTACTATCACGTTGGGCGACTACAAGTTCCTTTCTTCTCCGGTGGTTCTTGGTAATTCGGATATTGATCTTATTCTCGGAATGGATTGGCTTTCTAAGCACAAGGCGCATCTTGATTGTGCTGCCAGGAAGATTCAATTGACTCATTCGTCTGAGGATGTAATTGTCTTTGCCGCTCGTGATGATACAATCCGTCTGTTTTCTCTCAATGAGAAGGGTGAACTGGATGCCATCTCACAAATTCCAGTCATTTGCGAATATCAAGACGTCTTTCCAGAAGAGCTTCTAGGAATGCCTCCGCACCGGCCAATGGAATTCGTCATCGATCTCGAGCCTGGCACGGAACCGGTTTGCAAGCGTCCTTATAAGCTCGGACCTGAAGAGTTGAAGGAGCTGAAGAAGCAACTCGATATTCAAGAGAGAATGGGTCTCATCCGGCCTAGTTCTTCTCTGTGGGGTTGTGGAGTTCTTTTTGTGAAGAAGAAGGATGGAACAGACCGACTTTGTGTTGACTACCGTCCATTGAACAGGAAGACTATCAAGAACAAATACCCACTTCCCAACATCAACGAGCTGTTCGAAAAACTCAAAGGTGCCCAAGTATTCTCCAAGCTTGATCTCCGTATGGGCTATCACCAGATTCGAATCCGTGAGCAAGATATTCCCAAGACGGCTTTCAGGACAAGCTATGGTTCATATGAATACACTGTCATGTCTTTTGGCCTTGTCAACGCTCCTCCGACTTTCTCTCGCATGATGAACTTCATATTCAACGCCTACACCAATGACTTCATTTTGGTCTATCTCGACGACATTCTGGTTTTTTCGAAGAACAAGGAAGATCATGCCAAGCACTTGCGTTTGGTGCTTGATAAGCTCAGGGAACACCAGTTCTACGCCAAGTTCTCAAAGTGCGAGTTTTGGCTCGATGAGGTTCTTTATCTTGGGCATATCATCTCTGCCAAGGGCATTGCGGTGAATCCTGAGAAGGTGTCTGCAATTGTGAATTGGGAACCACCTCAGAATGTGAAGCAACTCCGTAGTTTCCTCGGTCTTGCAAGCTACTGTCGAAGGTTCGTGGAGAAATTTTCAAAGATCGCGAAGCCTCTCTCAAATCTTCTCCAGAAGCACGTCAAGTACGTTTGGTCTCCGGAGTGTGACATTGCTTTCAACACTTTGAAAGAGAAATTGGTCATTGCTCCAGTTCTGACTCCTCCTGATGAATCCAAACCGTTCGAGGTCTTCTGCGATGCCTCTCTCCAAGGTCTCGGTGCAGTGTTGATGCAAGAGAAGAAAGTTGTGGCTTATACCTCTCGCCAGTTGAAGCCCAACGAGAAGAACTACCCCACTCATGACCTCGAGTTGGCGGCAGTTGTGCATGCTCTTTTGACTTGGAGACATCTCTTATTGGGAAGAAAAGTGGACATCTTCACTGACCACAAGAGTCTCAAGTACATCTTCACTCAGCCTAATCTCAACCTCAGGCAGACTCGATGGGTCGAAACGATTCAATAGTATAATCCAAGTATCAAGTATACTCCAGGCAAGGCCAATGTGATTGCTCACGCATTAAGCAGGAAGGCTTATTGCAACAGTCTGATTCTCAAGCCTTATCAACCCGAGCTTTGTGAAGCTTTCCGCAAACTCAATCTGCAACTTGTTCCTCAAGGTTTCCTCGCCAACCTTCAAGTCTCTCCTACCTTGGAAGATCAGATTCGCCAAGATCAGCTTCTTGATGCTATGGTGAAGAAGGTGAAGATTGGGATTGCCAAGAGTCAACCCAAGTACAAGTGCTACCTCCTTGATGACAAGGATACTCTCTTCTTCGAGGATTGTATTGTTGTGCCCAAAAGTGACCTTTGTAAAGTGATCATGAACGAGGCTCACAATTCACTCCTCTCCATCCACCCTGGGAGTACGAAGATGTATCAGGATCTCAAGCAGGCTTTTTGGTGGACTCGAATGAAGCGCGAGATTGCTCAGTTCATGAATGAGTGTGATGTCTGCAGAAGAGTGAAGGCAGAACACCAAAGGCCAGCTGGTCTCCTCCAACCTCTTGCCATTCCAGAATGGAAGTTTGACCACATTGAGATGGACTTCGTGACTGGGTTTCCAAAGTCCAAGCGTGGCAATGATGTTATATTCGTTGTCATCGACAAACTCACTAAAGTGGCTCACTTTCTGCCTATCAAAGAGTCAATCACTGCAGCTCAATTGGCGGAGCTCTATACCTCTCGGATTGTCTCTCTACACGGTATTCCACAGGTGATCTCTTCAGACCATGGCAACATCTTTACCTCCAAGTTTTGGGATTTTTTCCAGAAGGCCATGGGCTCCAACATCCGCTTCAGCACAGCTTTCCATTCTCAAATTAGCGGTCAAGTCGAGCGTGTCAATCAGATTCTTGAAGATATGCTCAGGGCTTGTGTGATCTCCTTCGGCATGAAGCGGGAAGATTGTCTTCCATATGCTGAATTCTCCTACAACAACAGTTTTCAAGCAAGTTCGGGCAAGGCCCCATTCGAAATCCTGTATGGCAAGAAGTGCCATACCCCTCTCAACTGGTCTGAAACCGGTGAACGTCAACTTCTGGGAAATGACTTAATCACAGAGGCATAGGAAATGTGCAAAGTCATTCGAGATAACCTCAAAGCAGCGCAATCGCACCAGAAAAGCTACTATGATAGTAAGCACCGCGATTTGGCTTTCGAGATCGGAGATCATGTTTACCTCCGCGTCTCTCCAATGAAACGTACTCGTCGTTTTAGTATCAAAGGGAAGCTTGCCCCTAGATACGTGGGACCTTTCAAGATCGTCAGCAAGAGAGGCGATCTCGCCTATCAACTCGAGCTTCCTTCAAACTTTGCAAATGTGCATGACATGTTCCATGTCTCTCAGCTCCGCAAGTGCTTCAAGACTCCTGACCGCACCGTCAACTTCGAAGACATTGATCTCCAAGAAGATCTCTCTTATCGTGAGCACCCCGTTGCTATTCTTGAAGAGACTGAACGCAAGGCTCGCAATAAGTCAATCAAATTCCTCAAAGTCAAGTGATCACACCATTCCGACCGTGAAGCTACCTAGGAACGCGAGGATCACCTCCGTTCTGAGTACCCGGCGTTCTTCCAGTCCTAGATCTCGGGACGAGATCCTTTCGTAGTGGTGGAGTGTTGTAACACCCCGGATATGATTTACCTAATATGTACTCCAACTCTTGCCGTTTCCAGCGCTAAGTTATTTTTATTTTCTCGGGTTCGGGTTTTTGTCTCCGTGTGTGGTTGTTGTTGTCATGCATCTCATATCATGTCATCATGTGCATTGCATTTGCATACGTGTTCGTCTCATGCATCCGAGCATTTTGGCCGTTTTCCGTTTTGCATTCCGGCGCTCCGTTCTCCTCCGGTGGTCATTTCTACCTTTCTTTCGTGTGTGGGGGTTAAACATTTCCGGATTGGACTGAGACTTGCCAAGCGGCCTTAGTTTACTACCGGTAGACCGCCTGTCAAGTTTCGTACCATTTGGACTTCGTTTGATACTCCAACGGTTAACTGAGGGACCGAAAAGGCCTCGTGTGTGTTGCAGCCCAACACCCCTCCAATTTGGCCCAAAACGCTCTCCATCATCTAGAGCGTTTGATCACGATCGCGTGGCCGAAAACCGCACCTCTTTTGAACACTCCTAGCTCCCTCTATGCCTATAAATACACCCCCCTTCCTAAATTCGCGGTTCCCCTCTACCGAAACCCTAAAAACCTCATCCGCCGCCGCCGGACATGTACAGATCCCGCCGGACAGCATCCGCCGCCGCCCGCGACCACTGAGAGGCCGCCACGTGGCCCAGCCACCGCCTCCCGCCGCCGGCCCGCGAGGCCAGGGGCCGGCCCTCCCCGGCGGCCGCTCGGGCCAGATCCGCCCGCGCCCGCCACCTCTTCTTCCTCTCCGCTCCGCCGCACTTCGCCGGCCGCCGCCGCCCGGCGCACCATCGCCGGCAGGAGCTCGCCGCCGCCACTGGACCTCGCCTCGCCGCCTCAAGACCCCGCCCGGCACCGGCGAGCACGCTGGCGACCGCGCCCTGGCGCACCCCCCGCCTCACCGGTCCCGGAACCGGCCTTCTCCGGTCACCTCCGGACGAACTCCGGCGAAGGTCCCCCGGCGAACCTCGATCCACGCGCTGGATCTCAGACCCGGATTCAAAACCCTAGGGTTGACTTCATCTTTTCCCTAAGTCCTTGATTTATTTTGCTATGTTCATCGTGCCGTAACTTTGCATCCGTAGATCCGTTTTGGGCATATAGCATATCAAAATGTTCGCCTCATAGAGCACATCATTTCATCTCATTGCATCATTTCTATTTGTGTTCATCTTGATGCCCGAAATGCTGTTGGAAGAGTGCTATTTGAGATAATTGTCAGATCTGCTGCTCCAAATAGCTATTTGTCATTTTTGCCATGATTAATGTGTGCATGATATGCCCTGAGCTCTTCATGAGTTTTGTTATATACTTTTTCATCTTTACAGAGGTGCTATCCATGTATTTTTGTGATGTGTGTGGTGACTAGCACAAGCTTACAAAGTGGTGCATTCGTTAATGCTGATTTCAGGGACTTAGCAATTCCACTAAGTCCTTGATCTGTATTTATCAATATGCCATATGTTCATGTTGTTTCCTAGTGATCCGTGCCTCTTTTGAGGATGATAAGTAAGGATGATTCGTTAATCGTGTAGCGCTCTATCCATCCATGCCTTTGTTTGCAATTATGGAGCACCCTAACTTGAGTCAATCGAGCTCTACTTTTGCTATTTCGTGAATCTGGGCAGATTGTCTACTTGTTAGCGATTTTGCCGAGGATGTTGTAGTTGATCCGTGCATGCTATGTTATTGTTCTTGCCATGTCTAGCTTGTATAATGTGTATTCCTTATGTGTGTATGCTTAGATTGTCATGCCTTGCTCTGTAGTGAGTGCATCGAGCTCGTAAACATGCCTACTTGATGTCTGATTTGCATGCTCCAGTTTTTCACTAAGTCTGTGATCTGTTTATGTTTTTGCCATGTTCACATGCTTGCAATTGTATTTTCTGATCCCTTTTGGCTCAAGGTCACTAAGGGACTTTTGTTAATCTCTTTGAGTATCTTCATGCCATGCTTTACTTTGCCATGTTCAGGCCCTGTAGCATATAGATTTCTTGCTCCAAAGTGTGCTACCTGATCTAAAATTCCAGACAATTGTTAATTTCACTAAGCCTGAGATCTGTTTACCAATTGCACTTTTGAAGGAAATATGCCCTAGAGGCAATAATAAAGTTATTATTTATTTCCTTATTTCATGATGAATGTTTATTATTCATGCTAGAATTGTATTAACCGGAAACATAATACATGTGTGAATACATAGACAAACAGAGTGTCACTAGTATGCCTCTACTTGACTAGCTCGTTAATCAAAGATGGTTATGTTTCCTAACCATAGACAAAGGAGTTGTTATTTGATTAACGGGATCACATCATTAGTTGAATGATCTGATTGACATGACCCATTCCATTAGCTTAGCACCCGATCGTTTAGTATGTTGCTATTGCTTTCTTGATGACTTATACATGTTCCTATGACTATGAGATTATGCAACTCCCGTTTGCCGGAGGAACACTTTGGGTGCTACCAAACGTCACAACGTAACTGGGTGATTATAAAGGAGCATTATAGGTGTCTCCAAAGGTAGATGTTGGGTTGGCGTATTTCGAGATTAGGATTTGTCACTCCGATTGTCGGAGAGGTATCTCTGGGCCCTCTCGGTAATGCACATCACTTAAGCCTTGAAAGCATTGCAACTAATGAGTTAGTTGTGGGATGATGTATTACGGAACGAGTAAAGAGACTTGCCGGTAACGAGATTGGACTAGGTATTGGATACCGACGATCGAATCTCGGGCAAGTAACATACCGATGACAAAGGGAACGACGTATGTTGTTATGCGGTCTGACCGATAAAGATCTTCGTAGAATATGTAGGAGCCAATATGGGCATCCAGGTCCCGCTATTGGTTATTGACCAGAGACGTGTCTCGGTCATGTCTACATTGTTCTCGAACCCGTAGGGTCCGCACGCTTAAGGTGACGATGATAGTTATATTATGAGTTTATGCATTTTGATGTACCGAAGGTTGTTCGGAGTCCCGGATGTGATCACGGACATGACGAGGAGTCTCGACATGGTCGAGACGTAAAGATTGATATATTGGAAGCCTATGTTTGGATATCGGAAGTGTTCCGGGTGAAATCGGGATTTTACCGGAGTACCGGGAAGGTTACCGGAACCCCCTGGGAGCTAAATGGGCCATGATGGGCCTTAGTGGAAAAGAGAAGAGGCAGCCCTACATGGGCTGTGCGCCTCCCCCTTCCCCTAGTCCTATTAGGACTAGGAGAGGTGGCCGGCCCCCTCTCTCTCTTTTCCCCCTCCGCGAATCCTATTCCAACTAGGATTGGGGGGGGGGAATCCTACTCCCAAAGGGAGTAGGACTCTCCTGGCGCACCCCTTGTGGCCGGCCAGCCTCCCCCCTTTGGTCCTTTATATACTGAGGTAGAGGCACCCTAGAACACACAAGTTGATCCACGTGATCTATTCCTTAGCCGTGTGCGGTGCCCCCAGCCACCATATTCCTCGATAATACTGTAGCGGAGTTTAGGCGAAGCCCTGCTGCTGTAGTGCATCAAGATCGTCACCACACCGTCGTGCTGACGGAACTCTTCCCCGACACTTTGCTGGATCGGAGTCCGGGGATTGTCATCGAGCTGAACGTGTGCTCGAACTCGGAGGTGCCATAGTTTCCGTGCTTGATCGGTTGGATCGTGAAGACGTACGACGACTTCCTCTATGTTGCATCAACGCTTCCGCAGTCGGTCTGCGTGGGTACGTAGACAACACTCTCCCCTCTCGTTGCTATGCATCACCATGATCTTGCGTGTGCGTAGGAAATTTTTTGAAATTAGTACGAAACCCAACAGTGGCATCTGAGCCTAGGTTATTTATGTTGATGTTATATGCACGAGTAGAACACAAGTGAGTTGTGGGCGATATAAGTCATACTGCCTACCAGCATGTCATACTTTGGTTCGGCGGCATTGCTGGACGAGACGACCCGGACCAACATTACGCGTACGCTTACGCGAGACTGGTTCCCCCGACGTGCTTTGCACATAGGTGGCTTGCGGGCGACTGTCTCTCCAACTTTAGTTGAACCAAGTGTGGCTACGCCCGGTCCTTGCGAAGGTTAAAACGGAGTCTATTTGACAAACTATCCTTGTGGTTTTGATGCGTAGGTGAGATTGGTTCTTGCTTAAGCCCGTAGCAGCCACGTAAAACTTGCAACAACAAAGTAGAGGACGTCTAACTTGTTTTTGCAGGGCATGTTGTGATGTGATATGGTCAAGGCATGATGCTGAATTTTATTGTATGAGATGATCATGTTTTGTAACCGAGTTATCGGCAACTGGCAGGAGCCTTATGGTTGTCGTTTTATTGTATGCAATGCAATCGCGATGTAATGCTTTACTTTTATCACTAAGCGGTAGCGATAGTCATAGAAGCACAAGCTTGGCGAGACGACAACGATGCTACGATGGAGATCAAGGTGTCACGCCGATGATGATGGTGATCATGACGGTGCTTCGGAGATGGAGATCACATGCACAAGATGATGATGGCCATATCATATCACTTATATTGATTGCATGTGATGTTTATCTTTTATGCATCTTATCTTGCTTTGATTGACGGTAGCATTATAAGATGATCTCTCACTAAATTATCAAGAAGTGTTCTCCCTGAGTATGCACCATTGCCAAAGTTCGTCGTGCCCAGACACCACGTGATGATCGGGTGTGATAAGCTCTACGTCCATCTACAACGGGTGCAAGACAGTTTTGCACACGCAGAATACTCAGGTTAAACTTGACGAGCCTAGCATATGCAGATATGGCCTCGGAACACGGAGACCGAAAGGTCGAGCGTGAATCATATAGTAGATATGATCAACATAACGATGTTCAGCATTGAAAACTACTCCATCTCACGTGATGATCGGTTATGGTTTAGTTGATTTGGATCACGTGATCACTTAGAGGATTAGAGGGATGTCTATCTAAGTGGGAGTTCTTAAGTAATATGATTAATTGAACTTTAATTTATCATGAACTTAGTCCTGGTAGTATTAGCATATCTATGTTGTAGATCAATAGCTCGCGTTGTTGCTTTCATATGTTTATTTTCATATGTTCCTAGAGAAAATTGTGTTGAAATATGTTAGTAGCAATAATGCGGATTGGATCCGTGATCTGGGGTTTATCCTCATTGCTGCACAGAAGAATTATGTCCTTGATGCACCGCTAGGTGACAGACCTATTGCAGGAGCAGATGCAGACATTATGAACGTTTGGCTAGCTCAATATGATGACTACTTGATAGTTTAAGTGCACCATGCTTAACGGCTTAGAATCGGGACTTCAAAGACGTTTTGAACGTCATGGACCATATGAGATGTTCCAGGAGTTGAAGTTAATATTTCAAGCAAATACCCGAGTTGAGTGATATGAAGTCTCCAACAAGTTCTATAGCTAAAAGATGGAGGAGAATCGCTCAACTAGTGAGCATGTGCTCAGATTGTCTGGGTACTACAATCGCTTGAATCAAGTGGGAGTTAATCTTCCAGATAAGATAGTGATTGACAGAATTCTCTAGTCACCATCACCAAGTTAGTAGAACTTCGTGATGAACCATAATATGCAAGGGATAACAGTAACAACTCCAAGCTCTTTGTGATGCTGAAATCAACGAAGGTAGAAATCAAGAAAAACATCAAGTATTGATGGTTGACAAGTTCACTAGTTTCAAGAAAAGGGCAGAGGGAAGAAGGGGAACTTCAAGAAGAACAGCAAGCAAGTTGCTGCTCAAGTGAAGAAGCCCAAGTCTGGTCCTAAGCCTGAGACTAAGTGCTTCTACTGCAAAGGGGCTGGTCACTGGAAGCGGAACTACCCCAAGTGATTGGCGGATAAGAAGGATGGCAAAATGAACATAAGTATATTTGATATACATGTTATTGATGTGTACTTTACTAGTGTTTATAGCAAACCCTCAGTATTTGATACTAGTTCACTTGCTAAGATTAGTAACTCGAAACGGGAGTTGCAGAATAAATAGAGACTAGTTAAGGGTAAAGTGATGATGTGTGTTGGAAGTGGTTCCAAGATTGATATGATCATCATCGCACACTCCCTATAATTTCGAGATTAGTGTTGAACCTAAATAAGTGTTATTTAGTGTTTGCGTTGAGCATGAATATGATTTGATCATGTTTATTGTAATACAGTTATTCATTTAAGTAAGAGAATAAATTGTTGTTCTGTTTATATGAATAAAACCTTATATGGTTACACACCCAATGAAAATAGTTCGTTGGATCTCGATCGTAGTGATACACATAATCATAATATTGAAACCAAAAGATGCAAAGTTAATAATGATAGTGCAACTTATTTGTAGCACTGCCGTTTAGGTCATATTGGTGTAAAGCGCATGAAGAAACTCCATGCTGATGGGCTTTTGGAATCACTTGATTATGAATCAGTTGATGCTTGCGAACCATGCCTCATGGGCAAGATGACTAAGACTCTGCTCTTCGGAACAATGGAGCGAGCAACAGATTTGTTGGAAATCATACATACTGATGTATGTGGTCCGATGAATATTGAGGCTCGCGACAAGTATCATTATTTTCTGATCTTCACAGATGATTTGAGCAGATATGAGTATATCTACTTGATGAAACATAAGTCTGAAACATTTGAAGAGTTCAAAGAATTTCAGAGTGAAGTGAAAAATCATCGTAACAAGAAAATAAAGTTTCTACGATCTGATCGTAGAGAAGAGTATTTGAGTTACGAGTTTGGCCTTCAGTTAAAAACAATGTGAAATAGTTTCACTACTCATGCCACGTAGAACACCACAATGTAATGGTGTGTCCGAACGTCATAACCGTACTTTATTGGATATAGTGCAATCTATGATGTATCTTACCGATCTACCACTATCGTTTTGGGGTTATGCATTAGAGACAGCTGCATTCACGTTAAATAGGGCACCATCAAAATCCATTGAGACGACGCCTTATGAACTGTGGTTCGGCAAGAAACCAAAGTTGTCGTTTCTTAAAGATTGGGGTTGTGATGCTTATGTGAAAAAGTTTCAACCTGATAAGCTCAAACCCAAATCATAGAAATGTGTCTTCATAGGATATCCAAAGGAAACTATTGGATACACCTTCTATCACAGATCCAAAGGCAAGACTTTTGTTGCTAAATTCGGAAACTTTCTAGAGAAGGAGTTTCTCTCGAAAGAAGTGAGTGGGAGGAAAGTAGAAAACTTGATAAGGTAATTGTACCTTCTCCCTTATTGGAAAGTAGTTCATCATAGAAATTCTGTTCTTGTGACTACTACACCAATTAGTGAGGAAGCTAATGATGATGATCATGTAACTTCAGATCAAGTTACTACCGAATCTCGTAGGTAAACCAGAGTGAAATCCGCACCAGAGTGGTACGGTAATCCTGTTCTGGAAGTCATGTTACTAGACCATGACGAACTTGTGAACTATGAGGAAGCGATGATGAGCCCAGATTCCGCAAAATGGTTTGAGGCCATAAAATCTGAGATGGGATCCATGTATGAGAACAAAGTATGAACTTTGGTTGACTTGCCCGATGATCGGCAAGCCATAGAAAATAAATGGATCTTCAAGAGGAAGACGGACGCTGATAGTAGTGTTACTATCTAACAAAGCTAGAATTGTCGCAAAAAGGTTTTCGACAAGTTCAAGGTGTTGACTACGATGAGAGTTTCTCACTCATATCTATGCTTGAGTCTGTCTGAATCATGTTAGTAATTGCCGCATTTTATGAAATCTGGCAAATAGATAAACAAAACTGCATTCCTTAATGGATTTATTAAAGAAGAGTTGTATATGATGCAACCAGAAGGTTTTGTCAATCCGAAAGGTGCTAACAAATTGTGCAAGCTCCAGCGATCCATCTGTGGACTGGTGCAGGCATCTCAGAGTTGGAATATACGCTTTAATGAGTTGATCAAAGCATATAGTTTTATACAGACTTGCGGTGAAGTCTGTATTTACAAGAAAGTGAGTGGGAGCACTACAACATTTCTGATAAGTATATGTGAATGACATATTGTTGATCGAAAATAATGTAGAATTATTCTGTAAAGCATAAAGGAGTGTTTGAAAGGAGTTTTTCAAAGAAAGACTTCGGTGAAGCTGCTTACATATTGAGCTTCAAGATCTATAGAGATAGATCAAGACGCTTGATAAGTTTTTTCAATGAGTACATACCTTGACAAGATTTTGAAGTAGTTCAAAATGGAGCAGTCAAAGAAAGAGTTCTTGCCTGTATTACAAGGTGTGAAGTTGAGTAAGACTCAAAGCCCGACCACGGCAGAAGATAGAAAGAGAATGAAAGTCATTCCCTATGCCTTGGCCATAGGTTCTATAAAGTATGTCATGCTGTATACCAGATCTATTGTGTACCCTACACTGATTTGGCAAGGGAGTACAATAATGATCTAGGAGTAGATCACTGGACAACGGTCGGAATTATCCTTAGTGAAATAAGGATATGTTTCTCGATTATGGACGTGACAAAAAGGTTCACCGTAAAGGGTTACATCGATGCAAGTTTTGACACTGATCTGGATGACTCTAAGTCTCGATCTAGATACATATTGAAAGTGGGAGCAATTAGCTAGAGTAGCTCCGTGCAGAGCATTGTAGACATAGAAAATTGCAAAATACATAACAGATCTGAATGTGAAAGACCATTGACTAAGATTCTCTCACAAGCAAAACATGATCACACCTTAGTACTCTTTGGGTGTTAATCGCATAGCGATGTGAACTAGATTACCGAATCTAGTAAACCCTTTGGGTCTTGGTCACATGGCGATGTGAACTGTGGGTGTTAATCACATGATGATGTGAACTATCGATGTTAATCACATAGTGATGTGATCTAGATTATTGACTCTAGTGCAAGTGGGAGACTGAAGGAAATATGCCCTAGAGGCAATAATAAAGTTATTATTTATTTCCTTATTTCATGATAAATGTTTATTATTCATGCTAGAATTGTATTAACCGGAAACATAATACATGTGTGAATACATAGACAAACAGAGTGTCACTAGTATGCCTCTACTTGACTAGCTCGTTAATCAAAGATGGTTATGTTTCCTAACCATAGACAAAGGAGTTGTTATTTGATTAATGGGATCACATCATTAGTTGAATGATCTGATTGACATGACCCATTCCATTAGCTTAGCACCTGATCGTTTAGTATGTTGCTATTGCTTTCTTCATGACTTATACATGTTCCTATGACTATGAGATTATGCAACTCCCGTTTGCCGGAGGAACACTTTGGGTGCTACCAAACGTCACAACGTAACTGGGTGATTATAAAGGAGCATTACAAGTGTCTCCAAAGGTATATGTTGGGTTGGCGTATTTCTAGATTAGGATTTGTCACTCCGATTGTCGGAGAGGTATCTCTGGGCCCTCTCGGTAATGCACATCACTTAAGCCTTGCAAGCATTGCAACTAATGAGTTAGTTGCGGGATGATGTATTACGGAACGAGTAAAGAGACTTGCCGGTAACGAGATTGAACTAGGTATTGGATACCGACGATCGAATCTCGGGCAAGTAACATACCGATGACAAAGGGAACGACGTATGTTGTTATGCGGTCTGACCGATAAAGATCTTTGTAGAATATGTAGGAGCCAATATGGGCATCCAGGTCCCGCTATTGGTTATTGACCGGAGACGTGTCTCGGTCATGTCTACATTGTTCTCGAACCCGTAGGGTCCGCACGCTTAAGGTTACGATGATAGTTATATTATGAGTTTATGCATTTTGATGTACCGAAGGTTGTTCGGAGTCCCGGATGTGATCACGGACATGACGAGGAGTCTCGAAATGGTCGAGACGTAAAGATTGATATATTGGAAGCCTATGTTTGGATATCGGAAGTGTTCCGGGTGAAATCGGGATTTTACCGGAGTACCGGGAAGGTTACCGGAACCCCCCGGGAGCTAAATGGGCCATGATGGGCCTTAGTGGAAAAGAGAAGAGGCAGACCTACATGGGCTGTGCGCCTCCCCCTTCCCCTAGTCCTATTAGGACTAGGAGAGGTGGCCGGCCCCCTCTCTCTCTTTTCCCCCTCCACGAATCCTATTCCAACTAGGATTGGGGGGGGGGGAATCCTACTCCCAGAGGGAGTAGGACTCTCCTGGCGCACCCCTTGTGGCCGGCCAGCCTTCCCCCCTTTGGTCCTTTATATACTGAGGTAGAGGCACCCTAGAACACACAAGTTGATCCACGTGATCTATTCCTTAGCCGTGTGCAGTGCCCCCAGCCACCATATTCCTCGATAATACTGTAGCGGAGTTTAGGCGAAGCCCTGCTGCTGTAGTGCATCAAGATCGTCACCACACCGTCGTGCTGACGGAACTCTTCCCCGACACTTTGCTGGATCGGAGTCCGGGGATCGTCATCGAGCTGAACGTGTGCTCGAACTCGGAGGTGCCGTAGTTTCGGTGCTTGATCGGTTGGATCGTGAAGACGTACGACTACTTCATCTACGTTGCATCAACGCTTCCGCAGTCGGTCTGCGTGGGTACGTAGACAACACTCTCCCCTCTTGTTGCTATGCATCACCATGATCTTGCGTGTGCATAGGAATTTTTTTGAAATTACTACGAAACCCAACAACTTTTGCCATGCTTGTTTGAACCTGTTAATGGATGAATTGGCCGTAGCTCAGTGTTCATCTTTTGTTAAGCTTCATGAGTGGATCCCTGCCATGTATTTTGTTGCCATGTTTGGGTGTTGTAGTATTTTTAACTTGTTGCATTTAGATGGCTACTTGCTGTATATCGCAGACCGGTGCCATATTTGAATTGCTTGCCATTTTCAAACCGTGTCTCCGATTCCGGTGTTCTTTATATCGATTTTAACCGAAATCATCTCACCTTTCCAGTGGCACACTTGGATTTCCATGTTGAGGCCAGGTTTATTCATTCCTTGTCAAATCTTGCATATGCATCGCATATCGCATCCCGTATAGCATACCATGTTTGCATCATGTTGTTTGAGTTTGCACGTGGTTGATTGTGTTCCGTTTGCTTGTTTGTCTTGTTTGGGTAGAGCCGGGAGACGAGTTCGCTAATGAGGAGCCCGTTGAGTTTGCTTTCGAGGATCCAGTCAACTCTGACAACTTTGCAAGCAAGATGATCATACCCTCAAAATCACTTCTATCTTTGCTTTGCTAGATGCTCGCTCTTTTGCTATGCCTATGCTATGATGCCTACCACTTGCTTATCATGCTTCCCAAATTGCCATGTCAAACCTCTAACCCACCATGTCCTAGCAAACCGTTGATTGGCTATGTTACCGCTTTGCTCAGCCCCTTTTATAGCGTTGCTAGTTGCTGGTGAAGATTGGAGACCGTTCCTTGTTGGAACATTATTTTCTTGTTGGGATATCACTATATTATCTTGTTATCTTAATGCATCTATATACTTGGTAAAGGGTGGAAGGCTCGGCCTTTTGCCTAGTGTTTTGTTCCACTCTTGCCGCCCTAGTTTCTGTCATATCGGTGTTATGTTTCCGGATTTGCGTTCCTTACGCGGTTGGGTGATAATGGGAACCCCTTGACAGTTCGTCTTGAATAAAGCTTTTCCAGCAATGCCCAATCTTGGTTTTACTATTTGCCACCTAGCCTCTTTTTCCCTT